>NW_011494615.1:5836749-5841131 GCF_000754665.1 Bison bison bison
GCATTACTGACTCGATGGACGTGAGTCTGAGTGAACTCCGGGAGTTGGTGATGGACAGGGAGGCCTGGCGTGCTGTGATTCATGGGGTCGCAAAGAGTCAGACATGACTGAGCAACTGAACTGAACTGAACTGAACTGAATACCACTACCACTAAATTGTGTTTAATACCACTGTTTAAATATGTTACACAACTAGATTTATTTCATTACTCCTGTTTTATAGGATTCTATATCCTTTTGCATAATCTTTAGTAGTGTTTTTCAGTTTCTTCTTTCAATGTCTCCTCTCATCCTATTGTTATCATAATTATAGAAACAACAATATTATAGATGTTTTTATTTTATGAAAAAAACTGACAAGTTTATAACATCCTTTGTCCAAAATAAAGTTTTAATTTTCTCATTGCTTCTTTAATTCTTTCAAATATATTAAAGTTATTTTTATATAAGTCTTGCACATTTCTTTTTAATACTTTTATTGAGGACATATTTTGATGTTGGGTCAAAGGGACTCTTTCATTTGATAATATGTTTATAGTGACTCATAGACAGGAAATTAATTTTTTAAACTGTAATATTTTTAGACTTGTCATTGAATTATCATTATTATTTCAACTATTTTGTCAGTTCACAGCTCTATAAAATATCACCATTTTCAACTATGTTTTGTGAAATTCATAATTATTCTCAAACATGATGATATTTGGATCTTTCATTATACTTATTTGCTTATCAAGCATTTCCAATGTGAAAACATAAGTTCTACATTTATTTTCCCAATTCATGTGTGTTTTGCACTTATTTATGGTATTTTTGATGTATTAAGTACTCAATTTTTACATTGTCAAATCTATCATTTTTTCCTATTTGTTTTATGGTGAAAGGAGCCTCTTAAACATGATAATGTGATATTTTCTTCCAGTTTTTCAAACAGTTAAATGATTGTACCAAGAAAATTTATCTTAAACTCACTGATTTGCAAAATCATGCTTCATATACATTAATTTATCTTATACTGATTTCCATATGCTATATATTAATTTAAAGATATGGGACCAGATTCATGCCATATTTTATTCTTATTTTCTAAAAGCTATTAAAATAAATTAACTTATTACCGTTTTTGCTGGAAAGCAAAAAGTAGACTCCTCTCTGTTTCAGAAATTATGCAAAATTCCTAAAAGATAGAAAGGAGATAAAATTTGATTAATACACACAAGTGTTTGCTTTCTACTTAAAGACATAGGTATTGGCAGTAGGAGGTTCTTTGCATGATTTTTAGTTTGGGTTCCCTTAGAGGTGAATTAATCCCTTGCATAGTCTCCCACTTGCCTCGTGGGTACTGAGAGTAGATTAAGATGTCTTTTGAAGAAAGATCAATAAGTGGGAGCATTTGGGTCCGTTTCCCAGTGCTGGATAAACTGGATGTATGTGCAGGCAAATAAGATCTGTCAAAGGATTTCCAGGTATCAGTATAACTTTCCCTTTTCCAATACCACGGAAAACAGATCACCAGCAAGACCTACTGCTCTCCAATGGCTGAGCGTGAGCAGCAATTGTTAGCACTGACTGACAATCCAAAGCACATGTGAGCACTCAAACAAGAATCAACACGTGTTCAAGAAGTCATTCCACGAAAGGAAGTGATAACAAACTTAATGACATAAAGCATTTACAGTTAAGACCACCACATTGAGGTGACAAGGAGAAAAGGACTTTTGAATACATATGGGGATTGATGATAATACTGGATTATCAAAATTTTTTATAGTAGGATATGAAGGATAAATATTTGATATTTTAATATATAGCATTAACTGTAAAGAAGATATTTAAAATATATAAGATATTAGTAAGCAACAAATTAGTAATTAAAAACCTGAACTTAGATATTGCCCTAAAAACCCAGCAATGAATGAAAATATGAGATATGTAATTATAAAAGGGTTAGAAGACATGGAATTTGGTTCAGTAGTTGCAATATTTATTTTAATACAAGGTTTTAAAGAATCTGCTTTTTAAAGACCAGCGATGAGAAAAAATTAAAAGATGTAACTCTCATTACTGATAATACAGGAGGTTAAATTACACCAACATTTCATATAGTTGTATGGAAGAAACCAACACAACATTGTAAAGCAATTATTCTCCAATTAAAAATTTAAAAAAAACCACAAAAGAATAAAACAAAATTAAAAGAATAGAGTACAAGCATCAACAAGTCAGCAAGAGGGGAGGCTGAAATTAAATGAGTGATCATTAATGGTTACAAGGTTTCTTTTTAGGGGGGCAGGACATGAAATTTCTTAAAAACTGAGGTTAAATTTGCAAAACTCGGTAAATACACTAAAAGTCACTGAACTACACACTTTAAATTAGCAAACTGTAAGACATATGAAATATATTTCAATGAAGTTTTTTATATAATAAAACAAAAAAGAAAGTCAACAGAAGTATATGCAGGGAGACCAAGAAAATATGGGTAAAGGACAGTCATGATAGACATCTGAGACGGAATAACTCCAAATAAATCCCTAAAGAAAAAAGAAATAAATTGTGACCAAAGCAGCATTTTAAGAGAAAAGGCAAAAAACTTTCCAAAACAGATGAAAATACCAAAAGAAAGATTTTATAAGGGCAACAAATCCCAAACAAGATGAAATAAAAGAAAAATCATAATTAAATCCATTGTAATTTAACTGCAAGTAGGAGAACGCAATGGCACCCCACTCCAGTGTTCTTGCCTGGAGAATCCTAGGGATGGAGGAGCCTGGTAGGCTACCGTCTATGGGGTCGCACAGAGCTGAAGTGACTTAGCAGCAGCAGCAGCAGCAGGACAGGGAAGCCTGGCATGCTACAGTCCATGGGGTTGCAAGAGTCGGACACGACTGAGTAACTGAACTGAACTAAACTGAGCAATGACAAAGACAAAGTTTTCAAAGAAGTTAGAGATAAAAATACAGTTTATTTTTCCCTCTAGTTTTATTGAGATATAACAAATATATAGCACTATGTAAGTTCATGGTATGTAGCATAATGAAGCTAAACCTCACATCTGGCAACAACCTATTTGTTCTCTGTATCTATGACTGTTTTTGTTTTGTTAGTTCATTTACTTAGATTTTTTCAGATTACATATGTAAGTGAAATCATATGATATTTTTCCTTCTGTATCTGACATTTCACTTAGCTAATAGCCTCTAGGTCCACCCACGCTGTCAAAAATGACAAGATTTAATTTTTTATGGCCGAGTAATATTCCATAAGAGGAGGTCTTTTTCCAACTGTATATTATTTTTTTAAGTTAATTAATTTATTTTAATTTTGGAAGATAATTACTTTACAATATTGTGATGGTTTTTGCCATACATCATCATGGATCAGCCACAGGTATACATGTGTTACCCCCATCCTGAACCCCACTCCAACCTCCCTCCCCACCCTATCCCTCTGGGTTACCCCAGATATAGGCCTTGGGTGCCCTGCTTCATGCATTGAACTCGCATTGGTCATCTATTTTACATATGGTAATGTACATGTTTCAATGACATTCTCTCAAATCATCCCACTCTCACCTTCTCCCAGTGAGTCCAAAAGTGTTCTTTATGTCTGTGTCTCTTTTGCTGCCCTGCATGCCTACTGTACATCCTTGCCTCTTGCCTCTTTTTGTCACAGATGAATTGACCATATGAGTATGAGTTCACCTCTGAGCTCTCCATTCTGAATCATTGCTTTATGTGTCTATTTTGTGTTAGAGCCATTCTGTTTTGATGACTGTAGCTTTGGAGTATAGTTTGAAATCAGGGACAGGCTTCCCAGGTGGCACAGTTGTAAAGAATCTGCCTGCCAATGCCAGAGATTCAGGAGACATGTGTTCCATCGCTAGGACAGGATGATCCCTGGAAAAGGAATGTTTTGGAATTGCCTGGAAAAGGCAACACACTGCAGTATTCTTGCTTTGAAAATTCCATGGACAGAGGAGCCTGGTGTGCTATCGTCCATGGGGTCACAAACTGTCAGACTCAACTGAGCACACATACATGTCACACACATTGAAACCAGAAAACCTGATACCTCCAGTTTTGTTCTTTCTCAAGACTCTTGAAATACTGAATCTAGTTTCTGTGAAAAATGTCATTGCTATTTTGATAGGGGGTTGTGCAGAAAGTGAAGATGAACTAAAAAGCCTCTTGATGAAAGTGAAAGTGAAGAGTGAAAAAGTTGGCTTAAAGCTCAACATTCAGAAAACGAAGATCATGGCTTCTGGTCCCACCACTTCATGGGAAATAGATGGGGAAACAGTAGAAACAGTGTCAGACTTTATTTTTCTGAGCTCCAAAATCACTGCAGATGGTGACTGCAGCCATGAAATTAAAAGACGC
>NW_011494615.1:5841231-5885841 GCF_000754665.1 Bison bison bison
TTTTTCTGGGCTCCAAAATCACTGCAGATGGTGACTGCAGCCATGAAATTAAAAGCGCTTACTCCTTGGAAGCAAAGTTATGACCAACCTAGATAGCATATTCAAAAGCAGAGACATTACTTTGCCAACAAAGGTCCGTCTAGTCAAAGCTATGGTTTTTCCAGTGGTCATGTATGGATGTGAGAGTTGGACTGTGAAGAAGGCTGAGCGCTGAAGAATTGATGCTTTTGAACTGTGGTGTTGGAGAAGACTCTTGAGAGTCCCTTGGACTGCAAGGAGATCCAACCAGTCCATTCTGAAGGAGATCAGCCCTGGGATTTCTTTGGAAGGACTGATGCTAAAGCTGAAACTCAAGTACTTTGGCTACCTCATGTGAAGAGTTGACTCATTGGAAAAGACTCTGATGCTGGGAGGGATTGGGGGCAGGAGGAGAAGGGGACGACAGAGGATGAGATGGCTGGATGGCATCACTGACTCGATTGACGTGAGTCTGGGTGAACTTTAGGAGTTGGTGATGGACAGGGAGGCCTGGCGTGCTGTGATTCATAGGGTCGCAAAGAGTCGGACACGACTGAGCGACTGAACTGAACTGAGATGAACTGTGCTGAGTCTGTAGAGTGCCTTTGGAACTACACCATTGGGTAATATTTAACAAGGGCATTCTAGGTGGCTCAGCAGTAAAGAATCCACCTGCCAACGCAGGAAATGCAGGTTCAATCCCTGGGTAGGGAAGATCTCTTGGATAAGGAAATGGCAACCCACTATAGTATTTTTGCCTGGAAATCCCTTGGAGAGAGAAGCCTTATGGGCTACAGTCCATGGGACAGCAAAGAGGACACTACTTGAGACTAAACAACAACAACATTTAACAATATTTTTCTAATCCATGAATACAGTATATCTTTTCATCTGTTTGTGTTATTTTCAATTTCTTGCATCAGTGTCTTGTAGTTTTCTGAGTAAGATCTTTTACTTCCTTAAGTAGACTTATTCCTAGGTTTGATACAATTGTAAATAAGACTGTTTTCTTAATCTCTCTTTCTGATAGCTCTTTTTTAGTGTCTAGAAATGCAACACATTTCTGTATATTAATTTCATATATTGCAACTTTATTGAAGCATATTATTTTGAAGTCATGACATTCAACTTTTATTATTTTAACTGCTTAATATTAAAGCATTTAATTGTTAAGAAAACCTAGGTAGAAAAATCCTAAATAGTTTTACCCAGTGTCTCAGAGTTCATTTCAGCTCAGCCGTGTCTGACTCTTTGTGATCCCACGGACTGCAGCACACCAGACTTCCCTGTCCATCACCAACTCCCAGAGCTTGCTCAAATTCATGTCCATCAAGTCGGTGATGCCATGCAACCATCTCATCCTCTGTCATCCCCTTCTCCCCCTGCCTTCAATCTTTCCTAGCATCAGGGTCTTTTCCAGTGAGTCAGTTCTTCACATGAGGTGGCCAAAGTTTTGGAGCTTCAGCTTCAGCATCAGTCCTTCCAATGAATATTCAGGACTGATTTCCTTTAGAATTCACTGGTTGGATCTCCTTGCAGTCCAAGGGATTCTCAAGAATCTTCTCCAACACTACAATTCAAAAGCAGCAATTCTTTGGCACTCAGCTTTCTTTATGGTCCAACTCTCACATCCATACATGGCTACTGGAAAAACCATAGCTTTAACTTAACAGACTTTTGTTGGCAAAGTAATGTCTCTGCTTTTTAATATGCTGTCTAGGTTTGTCTAGGAGCAAGCGTCTTTTAATTTCATGTCTGCAGTCACCACCAGAAGTGATTTTGGAGCCCAAGAAAATAGTCTCTCACTGTTTCCATTGTTTTCCCATTTATTTGCCATGAAGTGATGGGACCAGATGCCATGATTTTCATTTAATGTTGAGTTTTAAGCCAGCTTTTTCACTCTCCTCTTTCACTTTCATCAAGAGGCTCTTTAGTTCCTCTTTGCTTTCTGCCATAAGAGTGGTGTCATCTGCGTATCTGGGGTTATTGATATTTCTCCCAGCAATCTTGATTCCAGCTTGTGCTTCATCCAGCCGCCTGGCATTTCACATGATGTACTCCGCATATAAGTTAAACAAGCAGGGTGGCAATATACAGCCTTGACATACTCTTTTTCCAATTTTGAACCAGTCTCTTGTTGGTTCTAACTGTTGCTTCTTGACCTGAATCAGATTTCTCAGGAGGCAGGTAAAGTGAAAGTGAAAGTGTTAGTCACTCAGTCGTGTCCAACTCTTTGTGACCCAATGAATGGTAGCCCACCAGGCTCCTCTGTCCATGGGATTCTCCAAGCAAGAATAGTGGAATGGGTTGGCATGCCTTTCTCCAAGGGATCTTCTTGACCAAGAGATCAAACCCAGGTCTCCCACGCTGCAGGCCAATTCTTTACTGTTTGAGCTACTCAGGAAGCCTGGTATTCACATCTCTTGAAGAATTTCCCACAGTTTATTGTAATCCACACAGTCAAAGGCTTTAGCATAGTCAATGAAGCAGAAGTAGATATTTTTCTGGTATTCGTTCGCTTTTTCTATGATCCAAAGGATGTTGGCAAGTTGATCTCTACCTTTTCTAAATCCAGCTTGAACATCTGGAAGTTCTCAGTTCACATACTGTTGAAGCCTAGGTGGAGAATTTTCAACATTACTTTGCTAGCATGTGAAAGGAGTGCAACTGTGCAGTAGTTTGAACATCTTTGCCATTGACTTTCTTTGGGATTGGAATGAAAACTGACCTTTCCCAGTCCTGTGGACACTGCTGAGTTTTCCATATTTGCTGGCATACTGAGTGCAGCATTTAAACAGCAACATGTTTTAGGACTTGAAATAGCTCAGGTGAAATTCCATCACCTCCATTAGCTTTCTTCATAGTGATGCTTCCTAAGGCCCACTTGACTTCACACCCCAGGATGTCTGGCCCTAGGTGTGTGATCACACCATCGTGGTTATCGGGTCATTAAGATATTTTTTGTACAGTTCTTCTGTGTTTTCTTGCCACCTCTTCTTAATATCTTCTGCTTCTGCTAGATCCATGCCATTTCTGTCCTTTATTGTGCCCATCTTTGCATGAAATGTTCCCTTGGTAGCTCTAATTTTCTTGAAGAGAACTCGTCTTTCCCATTCTACTGTTTTCCTTTATTTCTTTGCATTGATCACTTAGGAAGGTTTAGAATTTCTCACTGTCATGAAATTTTTTAAGGCACAGTTCAGAATTATATTATTTATATTTTAACATAATGTATAGCCTAAAATTTTGAAGAAGAAAAAGTGAAACAAAAATTCAAAATATATGATGATTTTTTCACACCCTAAGTGTTGAAGAGTAATGATTATAATGGTAGCTATTTTCCTATTCTTCCATGAGAAATGCGATATTTTCAAGTATGGGCCCAGTTATCCTTTCCATGCCCTTTATTTGAAAATTGAATGCTCACAGTGGCTGTAGGAATTTTCTGGGTGAAATTATTTATCTGACTTATCTCTGCTTAATTTCTTTTAGTTGTAAAAGGAAAGAGGGGTTCACCAGTGTATTAGAGGTACAGGTATAGAAATAAGGCAGAAGTAGAAATTAGTTAAACATTGAGGTTCAAATAGTTACACATATTATTTACAAAGCACCCTTATCTATTTAGCATATCATTCCTGTGCGAAGGATTGTTAAATTATTCCAAACCTAAATATATCAAAATCCATTATTTATTAAAACAGTGTCAAATGTGGATTAGTCTTTTATCTTATGCAACTTCCTGCTGGGTTTTGGATGTGGAATAGAATGATTTCAAATGGACATGTTTTCTCAGGCTAATATACACAGATACTTCTGCTAGCGTTCCCCTCTCCAATTTTCATCTCTATTTTTTCAGTATTCAGAATTTCAGTATTTCAGAATATTCTATTCTTTACTCATCCCAGTGAACCATAATTAAAGGAATAAGAGATAGTTAATAGAACCTGCTATTTCTTTTTTTTCTTTTCTGAGTGCATTTTATTTTCTTTTATTAAATTAATTAATTTATTTTAATGGAGGCTAATTGCTTTACAATATTGTAGTGGTTTTGGCCATACATTGACATGAATCAGCCATGGGTGTACATGTGTCCCCCATCCTGAACCCCCTCCCACCTCCTTCCCCATTCCATCCCTCAGTGTTGCCCCAGTGCACCAGCTTTGAGTGCCCAGTTTCATGCATCGAACTTGGACTGGTGATCTATTTCACATATGGTAATATACATGTTTCAATGCTATTCTCTCAAATCACCCCACCCTCGCTTTTTCCCACAGAGTCCAAAAGTCTGTTCTTTATATCTGTGTCTCTTTTGCTATCTCGCATATAGGGTCATTGTTACTATCTTTCTAAATTCCATATATATGTGTCAATATTCTGTATTGGAGTTTTTCTTTCTGACTTACTTCACTCTGTGAATCTGCTGTTTCTATGAGGATACTAAGCAACGGGCTTTGTTTGATAATTACTGGAAACACAAACACAAAAGAGTGATCTAGATAATTTCCCAAGTTGAAAAAGAAAACAAAAAGAAAAAAGAAAAATGGACAAATTATCACTCATCACAATTCTCTACAACATACTTTTTTTTTAAGGTTTTATGTATTTATTTTATTTTATTTTTAATTTACAATATTGTATTGGTTTGGCCATATATCAAAATGAATCCGCCACAGGTATACATGTGTTCCCCATCCTGAACCCTCCTCAGCACTGTTTGTAATAGCCAGGACATGGAAGCAACCTAGATGTCCATCAGCAGATGAATGGATAAGAAAGCTACGGTACATATACAACATACTAACTTTTTAGCCTAATGTTTATTCTACTTGGCCCAACCTCCACGGTGACAAAACTGTCTTCTCTATGCTTTCACATTATTTGGAACATCAGTAGCTAATAATAATGGCAGGTATCATCATTATAGCATATATCAAGGCTGATTAAGTTTTTGGCAAATTTTTATTTTTCTTAATGATAAAGCCTTTCAAATATCATTTAAAAGACAAACAGTTTCAATAATATCATGGATGTGGAAATATTGCAATGTATTGTATACTCATCAATAACTAGTTTCAAATTACATAAAGTTTAGTCATAGTAAATCTTCTTCCACACGGATTTTAGTCTCCTAAAACTTGGTACAGTGTATTTGTTAACTCTATCTCTGCTTTGAAGACATCTAACAAGTGTTTTAATGCACTTGATTTAAAACTGTCAAATGAGAAAAATTAAACTCTCAAAATGACATGAAATAGTATTGTGGCTATAGCTTAGGGCAGTAAAAGTTAGCAATCACCTAACAAAGACAAAAATACCATTAAAATAAAGAAGACACTTCAATAGTTTTTACATCAAAGTTACCTGGCTATTTAAGTCTCCCAATCTTTTTGGACTAATAAGCCTTTCTTCTTCTTCTTTTTTTTTCAACAGAAAGAAATATTTCTTCAGACAGCCAGGGGAAACATGTCTGTGTTTTTCACTGTATGTAGACGTTCCCAGCTGCTGTAGATCTCAGATGTAACCAAGATGGAACAGCTTCCTATTAATCTAGTTCATTTTTTTGGAGGGGGATGGGCATCAGCTAACTTCTTACAAAGAGGAAAAGGAGAGAGTTATGGGGGTGTTGGTAGAGGGAGAGAAACTCTCGATTTTAACTTACTTCAGTGCTTCAAGGCCCTGACTATCTTCTATAAAAGTGTTTCCTTCTTGCTAGAATGCTTTTTGCTTTGCTTTCTATCTGGAGAACTCCTCAGCCCAGATTTCAACTGAAATATTACTCAGAGATGACTGTCTCTGATTCTCAGCATAATTCCCACTTCTACCTCAAATTAATCAATTATTCCTCTTAATACTGTTATAATACTTTATATGTTTACAGTTATATATAAGATGATTTATTTTGCTATGTGCCTTCTACACTTAAACATCTGATGTGTTCCCAGGATGTAACACAATCCTTTGCACACAGGCAACAGAGATGTTCTTTCTTTCCTCAAATACTTTTGGGCACTTACTATGAGCAAAGCCTCCTGGCTGTGCTGAGCCCTCCAGGGACATAAAGATATATAACACCACATTCTTGCCTTTAAGGATCATACAATTTAGAGGGTTCAATTAAATAAACCGTCCTAAAACAAAGCAAAAATTGAAGTCGCAGAAGAGGGAGAGATCAAGAACTTGAAGTAAAATGAGAACTAGGATACTTTCTTTGAGAGATTTCAAGAACACTGATTCGCTAACCGCTCTTTGTCCTTAGGGCAAGCGAGTAGTTCTTTTGGAAAAAGGCAAGTAATGAGTCGTCAGCAGACACATCTCTGTATCTGAGCAACTTCCTCTCCCATGGGCTTCCTACACATCCAGACTATTTTTTCTTATCTCCTCACATAGGTTCCCTTTCTCTCTCTCTCTCTCTCTCTTTTTTTTTTTTTGTAGAGCTGAAGTTCAAGCATGTTTAGTAGCAAATGTGGAAGTATTATAGAGAAATCTATGTGGCAATTAGAAGACACTGATCACAATGAGGTCTAATCTCCACAGTGACACACAACATAGGAGACAGGGTTAGCTTCCACTGTCTAAATTGCTTTCTTTCATAATTAAAACTACCAAATGGTAGTGTGCAACTACCAAACTACGTTCTACATTCCAAACCTCCAAGTGCATGCTTGTCACTATTTCCTCTCATTATCGATCTCTTTGTGAAACACTTGCAACATTCAAAAAGTAAGAATGTTTAATATTGACATAGAAACATGTCTAAACACAAGTTCTGCTTAAGAACCATAGTGTAGGAATGATAGATGCATAAACAACTAAATAAAATTGTATGTTTAACAATGCAGGGTTAATTTTCAAAATACAAGCCCCATATAATTTTTGTTAGATTTACAACTAAGCATTTCATTATTTGAGCTATAAGTTATACTGTGGGAATAATCTTTTATTCCCATTTCTACATGTTCATTGCTAATATATAGAAATACAGTTGAGTTTTATGTGTTGATCTTATATTCTATTTCCTTGCTGAACTAAATTATTGATTTTAAAACTTTTGAGATTTCTGAGAATTCCATGAATATTATCATGTTATCTACAAACAGAGAAAGTTTTATTTCTTCCTTTCTTTGATCTCTGCATTTTATTTTTTTCTTGTCTTATTTTAAACTGAAGTATCAGATCAGATCACATCAGATCAGTCGCTCAGTTGTGTCCGACTCTCTGCGATCCCATGAATCACAGCACGCCAGGTCTCCCTGTCCATCACCAACTCCCGGAGTTCACCCAGACTCACGTCCATCAAGTCAGTGATGCCATCCAGCCATCTCATCCTCTGTCATCCCCTTCTCCTCCTGCCCCCAATCCCTCCCAGCATCAGGGTCTTTTCCAATGAATCACCTCTTCGCATGAGGTGGCCAAAGTACTGGAGTTTCAGCTTTAGCACCATTCCTTCCAAAGAAATCCCAGGGCTGATCTCCTTCAGAATGGACTGGTTGGATCTCCTTGCAGTCCAAGGGACTCTCAAGAGTCTTCTCCAACACCACACTTCAAAAGCATCAATTCTTCAGCGCTCAGCCTTTTTCACAGTCCAACTCTCACATCCATACATGACCACAGGAAAAACCATAGCCTTGATTTATAATGTTACATTAGTTTTAGATGTACAGCAGAGTGACTCAGTATCTTACAGCTTAAGCTTCTTTAAAAGTTACTACAAAATAATGGTTATAATTCCCTGGGCTACACAATATATACCCTTTTTGCTTATCTATTTTATATACTGAAGTTTGTATCTCTTAATATCATACCTTCTACATGCCTCTCTCCTCTTCCCTCTCCCCACAGGTAACCTCCAGCTTGATTTCTATAACCATGAGTCTATTCCTGTTTTGTTATATAGATTCATTTGCATTATTTTTTTAGATTCCACATATAAGTGATGTCATACAGTATTTGTCTCTGTCTGTTTCACTAAACATACTACTCTCTAGGTCCAGAAGTCACTCTACATGTAAAACTGAACAGTTAAGTAAATGGACAATCCCCTGGCGAAGGAAATGGCAACCCATTTCAGTGTTTTGCCTAGAGAATTACATGGACACAGGAGACTGTCAGGCTTCAGCCTGTGGGGTTGCAAAGAGTCAGACACAACTGAGCAATGAAGCCCCCCCCCGACACACACACCTAAATGGATAGTGGAGAGTGGTAGCTGGGTTTCCTATCATTGGAGCAGTAGTTCATATTTGAGAAAAGAGAGGAAGCCCGGAGGATTCATATGCTAATAGTTTAAAGACATCAGTAAGAACTTATGTTTAGTTTAATATAGCTATAGTTAAACACAGAAATATTTATAAATATTTGTATATACACAGGTTGGCATAAGCACGTATGTTTCTTTGCTCTGCCACCTACTTGGGAGAGTCTAAAAGGCACTGAAGCCACCACTGGAAGAGATTCCAATGGCCAAAGCTCAAAGAATGCAAGAAACAAAATAAAGTAGTACTGGATTATAATCCAAATTTTAAAAAGTCAGTATTTGTATTCATATAAATAAATGATTGAATAAATAAATTGATAAAAGACACAAATCTTTCTTGCAGATGAACTCAAAATAATTTACATGGATACACTGTTTCAAGCAGGCAACTGTATCTCCACTCTTTATGTCTGAGTTTTGCATACAGAAATTTCCCCAAAGATGAGAGTATGGGAATGGAGTAATAAAGGGTAATCTAACAGTAGAGATACCAAACACATCTCAGCCAAATGATCAAGGTCAAAACCACCAGCAATAAATCATGTAAGCAGTAGGTATTCTTGTGATGACATTTTACCTCTATGGTCTTCCTCTCAAATGGAGAAGGCAATGGCACCCCACTCCAGTACTCTTGCCTGGAAAATCCCATGGATGGAGAAGCCTGGTGGGCTGCAGTCCATGGGGCACTGAGTCGGACATGACTGAGCGACTTCACTTTCACTTTTCATTTTCATGAATTGGAGAAGGAAATGGCAACCCACTCCAGTGTTATTGCCTGGAGAATTCCAGGCATGCGGGAGCCTGGTGGGCTGCTGGCTATGGGGTCGCACAGAGTCGGACACAACTGAAGTGACTTAGCAGCAGCAGCAGCAGTTTCCTCTCAAAAACACAGCACTGGTGGATGACTGAGAAAAACATGAGACAGACTCCAATAGAGGGGCATCCTACAAAACACTTCTCCAGAATTTCTCAAAAATGTCAAAGTCATCACAGGAAGTCTGAAAAAGTGTCACAGTGGAGAGGTGCCCCAAAAGACACAGAATCTAAATGTAATATGATGTCCTAGAAAGGATACTAGAAAAGACAAAGGCATCAGGTGAACAATAAGAATATCAGGGACTTTCCTGGTGGCCCAGTGGTTAAGAATCTGCCTTCCAATGCAGGGGATGTGAGTTCGATCCCTAGTTGGGGAGATAAGAGCCCACATGCCATGGGCCCCACGTATCACAACTAGAGAGCCCTCATGCCACAACCAGCAAGTCTGCACACTCCAGAGCCACAGCACAAGAATCTCTTATACCACAATTAGAGAAAACCCATGCACCACAGCAAAGACCCAGCCCAGCCAAAATTTAAAAACTTAAAAATGAAGAATAATAACATCAGATTAAAATATGGATTTTAGTTAATAATAGTGCAAAGGTTACGGTTAATCTATTGTGGCAAATGTACCCTACTAATATCAGATGGCAATATCAGGGGAAACTAGGTGTGGGGGTGTTGATATTCCCTGTACTACACTCAATTTTTCTATAAGTCAAAGAGTACTATAAAACATAGCGTCCTCTTAAAAAAATATACTTGTCAGAGAATTCTAATATGTACATCACCTGTCCTGTGGACCACGCTTTGTCAGAACTCTCCGCCATGATCCATCAGTCTTGGGTGGCCTTACACAGCATGGCTTATAGTTTCATTGAGCTAGACAAGGCTGTGGTCCATGTAATCAGTTTGGTTAGTTTTCTGTGATTATGGTTTGCCAAGAGAACGCACTGGTCATACCAAACACCCTCTTCCAACAATACAAGAGAAGACTCCACACATGGATTTCAACAGATGGTCAATACCAAAATCAGATTGATTTTATTCTTTGCAGCCAAAGGTGGAGAAGCTTTATACAGTCAGCAAAAATAAGACTGGAAGTTGACTATGGCTCAGATAATGAACTCCTTATTGCCAAATTCAGACTTATTGAAGAAAGTTAGGAAAAGGAGGAAAACCAATACCAATACCATTCAGGTATGACCTAGATCAAATCCCTTATGATTATACAGTGGAAGTGAAAAATAGATTCAAGGGATTAGATCTAACAACAGAGTGCCTGAAGGACTATGGACAGAGGTTCGTGACATTGTATAAGATGCAGTGATCAAGACCATCCCCAAGAAAAAGAAAGGCAAAATGGTTGTCTGATGAGGCCTTACAAATAGCTGAGGAAAGAAGAGACGCTAAAGGCAAAGGAGAAAAGGAAAGATATACCCATTTGAATGCAGAGCTCCAAAGAATAGCAAGGAGAGAAAAGAAAGCCTTCCTCAGTGATCAATGCAAAGAAATAGAGGAAAACAGTATAATGGGAAAGACTAGAGATCTCTTCAAGAAAATCAGAGATACCAAGGGAACATTTCATGCAAAGATGGGCTCAATAAAGGACAGAAATGGTATGGACCTAACAGAAGCAGAAGATATTAAGAAGAGGTAGCAAGAATACACAGAAAAACTATACAAAAAGATCTTCATGACCCAGATAACCACGATGGTGTGATCACTCATCTAAAGCCAGACATCCTGAAATGTGAAGCGGGCCTTAGGAAGAATCACTATGAACAAAGCTAGTGGTGGTGATGGAATTCCAGTTGAGCTATTTTATGTTCCAAAAGAAGATGCTGTGAAAGTGCTGCACTCAATATGCCAGCAAATTTGGAAAACTCAGCAGTGGCCACAGAACTGGAAAAGGTCAGTTTTCATTCCAATCCCAAAGAAAGGCAATGCCAAAGAATGTTCAAACTATGCACAATTGCACTCATCTCACACACTAGCAAAGTAATGCTCAAAATTCTCCAAGCCAGGCTTCAGCAATACGTGAACCATGAACTTCCAGATGTTCAAGCTGGATTTAGAAAAGGCAGAGGAACAAGATATCAAAATACCAACATCTAATGGATCATTGAAAAAGCAAGAGAGTTCCAGAAAAACATCTACTTTTGCTTTACTGGCTATGCCAAAGCCTTTGACTGTGTGGATCACAACAAACTGTGGAAAATTCTGAAAGAGATGGGAACACCAGACCACCTTACCTGCCTCCTGAGAAATCTGTATGCAGGTCAAGAAGTAAGTTAGAACTGGACACGGAACAACAGACTGGTTTCAAATTGGGAAAGGAGTATGTCAATGCTATATATTGTCACCCTGCTTATTTAACTTATATGCAGAATATATCATGCGAAATGCTGGACTGGATGAAGCACAAGCTGGAATCAAGATTGCTGGGAGAAAAATCAATAACCTCAGATACGCAGATGACATCACCCTTATGGCAGAAAGCGAAGAGGAACTAAAGAGCCTCTTGATGAAAGTGAAAGAAGAAAGTGAAAAAGTTGGCTTAAAACTCAACATTCAGAAAACTAAGATCATGGCATTTGGTCCCATCACTTCATGGCAAATAAATGTGGAAATAATGGAAACAGTGGCTAACCTTAATTTGGGGGGCTCCAAAATCACCACAGATGGTGATTGCAGCCATGAAATGAAAATATGCTTGGTCCTTGGAAGAAAAGCTATGACCAACCTAGACAGCATATTAAAAAGCAGAGACATTACTTTACCAACAAAAGTCTGCCTGGTCAAAGCTATGGATTTTCCAGTAGTCATATATGGATGTGAGAGCTGGATTATAAGGAAACCTGAGTGCCAAAGAATTGATCCTTTTGAACTGTGATGTTGGAGAAGACTCTTGAGAGTCTCTTGGACTGCAAGGAGATCCAACCAGTCCATCCTAAAGGAAATCAGTCCTGAATATTTATTGGAAGGACTTATGCTGAAGCTGAAACTCCAATATTTTGGACATCTGATACAAAGAACCAACTCATTGCAAAAGACCCTGATGCTGGGAAAGATTAAAGGTGGGACGAGAAGGGGATGACAGAGGATGAGATGGTTGGATGGCATCACCAACACGATGGACATGAGTCTGAGTAAGCTCCAGGAGTTGGTGATGGACAGGGAGCCTGGCGTGCTGCAGTCCATGGGGTCGCGGAATCGGACACGACTGAGCGATTGAACTGAACTGAAGATTACCTTTTTGTTGATGTCTGCTAATTTTCTTTTCCCAATCAAATTATTGTCAGAGTTCTTGGTATGACAGTTAATTGTTTTCAGTTTAAACCTGGAAACTTGGGGGCACTGCCCGAATGTCCCTTAAATCCCTTTTTTTAGCAGGAACCCTCTTACACTGCTCCACTGGGAATAAAGCATCGCTACCTCATTACTGCCAGCTGCAGGTGGAACTGTAGTCTTCCCATGTAGGCTCTGTTAATAACCAGGGAAAGGGGCTTCTTTACTCTGCTGAGTAAGTTTAGGAGTTCTTGGGTCGCACAGTGACAATCATGGGGTGGGTGTTCTAGTTACTGCATGGTGGTTGTTAGACTCTAACTCTCTACTAGAATTCTTCTGATGTCAAGTCACGGGGGAAAGGAAGGAGCAACTCATCACCACCCTCTGGGGACAGAAGTCTCAACTGACATGGAAGTGGGGGGAAAGAGAAGTGGAAGGGGTGGGAGGGTTAGCAGGGATCATCATTGCCCAGAAAGGACAAAAATCCAGGCTCCCTACTTACCCCTAACCCATTATCACCCTGGCAGAATGGAGGTAGGGATGGAGTGCCTTATTATAACCCAACAGTGGTGGCTTTCTACGTTCCCTATGAGGAATATTCAGGGCAATTCTGGACTAGAATATGGAAGAAAAAAATTATTCTATCTGAAATTCATAGTGTATATAAAACCATGTCATGTTTGATTTAGATTTGAAGTCTTTCAAAGTTTGTGGGTAGAAAAAAACTGAGCTCTTTCTTCTTAAATA
Organism: Bison bison bison; assembly: GCF_000754665.1. Classification (NCBI taxonomy): domain Eukaryota; kingdom Metazoa; phylum Chordata; class Mammalia; order Artiodactyla; family Bovidae; genus Bison; species Bison bison. The sequence continues at coordinate 5,854,358 of NW_011494615.1, forward strand.
AAATGAAAGGTGACTGGGCGTGGCTGCAAGATGGGGAGGGATTGGCTTTCCAGTGTTTGGCTGGACATTTGCTAGCTCTTCCTGTATATACAGGAAGAGAATTGGAGTGAGCTGGCACACAGGCAGTAGGCAGTTTGGGAGGAACATGGGAGTTTCCCAAAAATCAAATGGTATCTGAGTTTTAGTCCCCTGGTTCATTTAGAATTCCCAACTCAAGATCAGGGAAACCCCCTGCAATGTAATAACTTAAACATGCATTCCTATGGGACTTCCCTGGTGGTCCCAGGGTTAAGACTCAGCACTTCCAATGCAGGGGACTCGGGTTCCATACCTGATGGGGAGCTAAGATCTCACATGCTGCAGGACATCTAAGCCCACATGCCACCTAAGCCCGTATGCCACAATGAAAGATCCTGCATTCCCCAACTAAGATCTGATGCAACCAAAAATAAAATAAATATTAAAAAACCCCACAAAAAACCAAACATGCATCCCATGAGAGAGGCAGAGTTTACAAGTCTGCCATTTGGAGGAGGTGAAAAGTCAGTCAGCACTGGCAAAAACAACAGTAGTGATCCATAATAAGAGCATAAAAGTCTTGTCTTGTTAGTTAAGGAGAAGTTTCACTTATGCCTCCCCCACCTTCCAACTGTAGCTTCTTGGATGAACTGGACTCCTACAGGTCTCAGAGTTAGAAATCTTCTTCCTCTCTTGCTGCCTGGTCAGCATCTCGGCTCAATCTTGCACAGGCAGCAGCGACTGGTGGCAGAGGGATGGGGGATTATGCAGAGGATGATGAGGAAATGAATTTTAAATTGAGTTTGACTCTGAAGCTTTAAAATGGACCCAATTTTAATAACTGCCAGTGAATGGGTTTGCGTTTTCAAGCTGTAACACGATCCACATTTTAATAACTGCCAGTGAATGGAAAGCTGTGGAATTCACATGGTATCATTAGTGGATTGCAAAGTGAAATTCAACAAAGTAGTGCTGGAAAAAAATAAAGTTCTTTCACATTTCTACCCCACCAAGTTGAGACTTCTTGACAAATTGTTTACTGAACAGAAGATATTTAAGACATGAACTGTTTTTCTTCTTTATCGTCAGGTTTGTGACCATATGACTGTGTCGATTGTGATAAAACGGTTATATGATATGCCTAATGCCATTGACTAATACAGAAAAAAAACTTATTCTTCATTTTCAGTGAGGGCCATTGAACATAACGCTTCTACTTTCTGTCTTCCTGTTTACAAAGCAGACTAGTATACAATCCCCAGCTTTTACTGCTATTCTCCTTGACATTTCTCTTACCTGCTTTTCTTCCCCATTAGCCTGCCTTTGAGAGAGCGTAGGCATTGATAGTAGATCAACTTAATAGTGGGGACATCTGGTGCAGCCTGACAGACAGATTGCCTGCCTACTTAGACCCACTGCATGCATTAAAAAAAATCATAAGAACTTGGTCTTTCCAAAGTGGAGTGTCCTGATCAATGTCACCTCCTTCCTGGGGGAAAAAATACAGAAACAAACAAACAAGACTCAAAACTGACAACTGTACAACATCAGAGATGAAACAAGAAGAAATTAAGAGTTGATGAGACTTGGTTGCCATTTGATTTGTGAAAAAATAATATTTTTAATCTTAAATTTCACATTTTGAAGTCATTTTAAAACTTTTAAATGTTGCAAAAAATAAAGAGTAAAAATAGTAAAAAGAACACCTGTCTTTTACTTCTCTTTACCTACCCTTAGTATTTTACCACATCCCCTATATGTATGTTTCTCTATTATTTTTTTCCTGAGCCATGTGAAAATAAGCTGTATATATCATGGCCCCTTTATGCCTAATACTTCAGTGAGTATTTCCCAGGAATGGAAGTATTTTCTTGCACACCACTAGTAGAGTTAATAAATTCATAAATGTATATTGACAAAGTACTTTTTCCTAAACTATCACACACTATAACAAATTTATCTGTTGATTTAATAACATCCTTTATAGCATTTTCCAAAGAACAAAGTCCTCTGAAATTTAAGCTTAGTAAGGAATACATCATCTGAGCAAGCAAATATAAGAAACTGTATGGAATACATTCGTAATGTCCTACTGTGCCAGAAAAAATTGGAAGAAATTGGCAAAAGATGCTCTGCTACTTAGGTCTTTTCATGAAACGTATATAGTTATATAAGAAGAAGACAAAAAAAAAAAAAAATCAAAGAAAGAGGAATATGACCTTAGGAAACTTCCTGGTCTAATCCATCTTCTAAAAGATGTTCATAAGGTAACTATGAGAGTTTGGTTGTAATTATTCACTCAATATGTTCAACTGGAACCTAAATGGCAATTCATTACCAAAAGACTGCATTTCTGGTCTGTGAATCCAACTGCCTAGATGACTGATAACCAGGGAAATGCAAATCAAAACCACAGTGAGATATCATTTCACACTTGTCAGAATGGGTATCATCAAAAAGACAACAAATGAAAAATGTTGTTGAGTATGTGGAGGAAAGGGAGCCCTAGTGCACTGTTGGTGGGAAAGGAGGTTGGTGCAGCCATTCTGGAAAACAGAGGAGGTTTCTCAAAATTTTAAAATAGAACTATGACATGATACAGCAATTCCACTCTTGGGTATAAATCCAAACAAAAGGGAAGTAATAATTTGAAAGGATACCAGCACCCCAATATGTATAGCAGCCCTATCTACAATAGCCGAAATATGGAACCAACCTGTGTCCACTAACAGATGAACGGATGAAGCAGACATGGCGTGGAACATTACTCAGTCAGAACACAGAATGAAAGTTTACCATCTGCAACAACATGGGTGAATCTGGAAGCCATTATGCTTAATGAAGACAGAGAAAGACAAATACTGTATGTTTTCACTTACATGTGGGATCTAAAAATTAAAGCAAAGGAATGAATATTACAAAACAGAAACAGGTTTGTAGATACACAGAACAAACTGGTAACTACCAGTAGGGAGACGGTTGGGGGAAGGGAATGAAGAGGTACCCTCCAAATAAGATGCAAGGATATAATGTAGCCAATATTTTATAATGCCTTTAAATTGAATATAATCTATAAGAATATCACAACCCTATGTTATACAGCTGAAAGTAATACAACATCGTAAATCACTGTACTTCAATAAAAAAGAAAAAAAAAATGGACAGTCAATCCAAGTGATCTTTTAATTAGTTCATCGAATCGTGTCCTTCCTAGCATTTTCAAAAGAACACGCACCTTGGAGCAGACTTGATCCATATGTGCTACCACGCATCGCAGGGTAGGGGCTGCATCTCAAGGTGCAGAGCTGAAATGATAAACCAGCCACGTGTTCTGCTCACAGGTGTCCAGGCCTCTTCCCAAGGCAACTCACAGCTCCTCCCATCAATGAGTGGAGACCAGTTTTTATTCTTTGTCTCTGGTTGACTATATGTGACTTTCTTTTTGCCTATGGGACAAGAGCAAATGTGATTCAGACAAAGACTTGAAAATTGCTTGAACACGGGGCTCACTCATTTTTTTCTCTTCTTTAGAATCCTGAAACCACCTTTTTTTCAGTTTCCTGGGGCCTCCATAACAAAGTACCACAAATGGGTAGCCTGCAACAAGGGACATTTATCCACTTACACTTCTGGAGGCTAGAAGTCTGAGATGACAGTGTCATTGGGGTTGGTTCCTTCTGAGAGTTATAAAGAAAAATCTACCCCACGCTTTCCCCTGAACTTCTGGGGTCTCCCAGGAATCTTTGACCTAGGCTGGCATGTAGCTGCATCAGTGCTGGCTCCCCACCAACTTGACATGGCCTTCTCCTGTGTGTGTATCTGTTTGTCCTCTCCCCCTTCTTAAAAGGACAGCTCACATGATCGAGCTGAAGACAATTGTTTTCAGCCACTATTTTGAGGTGCGTGTTCATAGCAAAAGCTGATGGGGTTATTTTCATCACCTCTGGAGCAGGTTTGCTATCAAATCAACTTAAACCAATAGACAGAACACTACTCCAGTCTGTTTCCCTTTGTGATTTCTCAGATAGAGAAGTGAACGCGATAAAAGCTGGTGCTGAAGATACTGTAATGTTGGTAATTAACCCTTCAGAAGAGTCACTCACAAAGGCGAAAAGGTAGGTGGAGGGCAACACCAGCTTGTGTTAGTCGCTCAGTCATGTCTGACTCTGCGAGCCCATGGACTGTAGCCCACCAGGCTCCTCTATTCATGGGATTCTCCAGGAAAGAATACTGGAGAATGCATTCTCTTCTCCAGGGCATCTTCATGACCCAGGAATTGAACCCAGATTTCCCTTATTGCAGGCAGATTCTTTACCACCTGAGCCACTAGGGAAGCCCTGAAGATACTGTAATGTTGGTAATTAACCCTTCAGAAGAGTCACAAACAAAGGCAAAAGGCAGGTGGAGGGCAACACCTAAGATTATTATGTATCTTTGAACATGAATCTAGATTGACATCTGAAATATACAGTCCTTGAATTTAGTTCCATGGAAGCTCCTGATTACACAGTGTTCCTGGAGAGAGAATCATTACTTGGTCTCTGCCTCAAAACTCCTCAAAGATCAGAATTATTATGGTACTAGAGGTTGACTCAAGGTTGCAACTTACATCTATTCAGTTTTTAATTCAAACTCTGGGCTTCTGAATATTGAGAAGGAGAAAGTATGAGAAAATGTGTATGGGAGTAATTGTAATGGTCATTCATTTTTTTGGGACAAGGTTTAGAGGAGTTTTTCCTAAAATATTTCCAAAAGCAGACACTTTCGCTTAGTCCACAGTTTTCCTGAAAAGACTATTATTACTTCAATGGATTAAAAAAGAAACCTGTCACTTTTATTTTGAACAACAATCTATTTTTATTCTCCTTAAAATGTTTAAAGGGAATGTTTAAAAGGTGATAAACATGCAGAGAACTAAAGAGAATCTCAACAATAAATGTCATTGTTCAAAATGTAATTTACAGCCAGCAGTAGGAATGATGTGGTATTCCCAACATGTCTCTCTATCCTTTTTCTACTCCCTGGAGTGTTTCCTGAGTGCTATCATTATATAGCCTGACGTATTTCAGCTCACATCTTCAAAATGGAAACAGATTTTTAAAGATATGTGACTTTCCCGAAAATAAGTTCTAGATTTAATAGACTTTTGACATAATGTATTATCTCTTTAAGAAGTCAGAAGAACTGGAGAAGAATAAAATTGAAAAACTATATATATTTTTATTCTTCTGGATTATAATGGCTCCCAATGCACAGAACAAGGAATAATGAAAGAGAGAGAGAGAAAGAAAGAAAACAAAAAAAGGAAATTTAAATGGTGGAACAAAGCCATTAGGAGGCTATCCATCTGTCTGGATGGTTCAGAAGCATCCTTGACAGGTGGCAGATACATGAAATGATGACCTCGGGAGGGCCCCTTCCAGAACTGTGAATAAATGAAACTGAGTAAAAGCGGAGTTAATAGAGTAATTAATTCCTCCTCTGATCATGTCTTGGTTTGTCTCCCTAGACATTTAAAATAATTATATTAAAAGGAAGAGCAAGAAGTTTTTAGAACAATTATCTCTATATTTTGATTGGCTGTTCCTCAGTCTAAGAAGGAAAAAGACTCTTGTTCTTGAATGTGATTGAGAGATGCTATTAGAGCAATTAATTCATTGCTCTAATTGTTTCTTGTTCGTTTGCACATGTGGGAAGAAAAGAGTACAAAAGATGACTTCAGTGAATTTTTTTTCCTGAAAAGCATTTTCTAAAAAACTTTTCAAAGCCAACTCAAGAGGGAAAAGTCCATGAATTTCTATAGTTTGATTTAAATGATAAAATGGAAAGAAAAAGATAATTCTTCCAGTAGATCCTGCAGCTCCTGATGGATACTTACATTTGATGTTTTTCAACATGCTTAAATTAAGGCTAACATAATGTCCACCTTTTGGAGAAGGAAATGGAAACCCACTCCAGTGTTCCTGCCTAGAGAATCCCAGGGACGGGGGAGCCTGGTGGGCTGCCGTCTATGGGGTTGCACAGAGTCGGACATGACTGAAGTGACTTAGCAGCAGCAATGTCCACCTTGAACTTCTCCATACACAATGGGGAAACACAGGATTGTACTTCAGAAGCACAGGCGTTGCTATTATAAAAGCAAAAGTGATTTAAGCTGTTACCAAAACCAGCAAGGAAGTCAGGGGGACTGTATAGACCCCCTCTTTAGGTCTAGGGAGTCTATACAGTCATCAACCAAAGAGAAGATCTGCAAAACGCATGATAAGCTATATATGCAGAGCTAGCAATCATCTGTGAGAAGATGGGATTTTAAGTCCCTGTTAGAGGGTTAGTGTGGGAAGATCCCATAGAGAAGGGAATGGCAGCCCACTCCAGTATTCTTGCCTGGAGAATTCCATGGGCAGAGGAGCCTGGTGGGCTACAGTCCAAGAAACTGCCAGGAGTCGGACACAACTAAAGCGACTGAACACAGACATAGCAGCAAAAAGATGATCTTAGGAAAAGTTGAATTCACTTGGAGAAAACAGTCCTTCCTTTCTTTAGCAGAGGAAGGACAGAGTGCTTCTAGAACAGCTCTTAGATTTAAAGGTATGTGCTGCAGAACTGTGGGTAAATTCATCCAAAACTACTCAGTGGAGAGTTTAGCTCCAGTGTAATATGAAATCTCTGAATAATGCTGAGGCTAAAGATCAACCATTCAGTCCAGCAGCTGTTATTCTAACTCTATACAACCTAGTTGCTACTATTCCAACTCTTGCTACTTCTTTCTAAAAATAATTATTTATTTATGGCTGCATACTGGCTTTCTCTAGTTGAGGTGAGCATGGGCTTCTCACGGTGGTATTTCTATTGTTGCAGAGCACAGGCTCTAGGGTGCATGGGCTTAGTTGCCCTGTGGCATGCGGAATCTTCCCTGACCAGGGATTGAACCTATGTCCCCTGCTTTGGCGAGTGGATTCTTAATCACTGGACCACCGGGGAAGTCTCCTGCCTCTTTTACACTTTTCAAGATTAGAGCTGGCTGTAAGAGGAAAAACTTGGTATATCTAAGCAAGATCTATACGATTTTAAAAAAGACATTATGACGTCTTTCTGTACAGTAGCATACATTAGAGACAGCATCTGATAACCGCTTCCCCAGACCCAAGGAGTGCTCATAGACCCAGGACCAAGAATGTGGAACCCAGAGCAAAAACGCCAGAAAAGATGACCTCTGGGGGAAATAAGGAAGGGAAATATTAATAGGTAATATACTACATTTCTTTTGTTTGCGTCTTCAGATGGACTCTCTCCATATTCCTTTCTGCATCTGTCTCAGAGGCAGAGGTGTAACAGCTGCAGCTTTGGGAGTCTGCATTCTCTGGATCCTGGTTGCATTTAGCCAGTTGGTGAGGCCCCAGCAAATGTGAGGAAGAAAGGAGACTATGGAGTTAGGTATTCCTCTGGCTCCTTCCATGAAACACAGCTAGGGCTAGCTGTGTCCTAGGACAAAAGTCACTGTGTTTCTGAAGACAGTCTCCTCTGCATAGTCCTCTAGTTCTAGAATCCAATAACCATTCCATTCACTCAGGACTTGGGGTGTTAGGAGCATCAAATTTTCCCACAATCAGTGCACTCTCCTTTATTTTTTTTTAAGAAAAAAATTATTTGGCAATTCATTTTTAAGTAAATATTTGTTCTACTTTGTTCAAATTGTTCTAATTTGAGCACAGTTTTTGTTTCCTGTCTACATTCTGACTGATGCAGGGAACATATATACAGGAAAAGTCTTCACCTTTGAATACATCACTCAAGGCTTCACACAGATAATCACGGAGCACGCATTATGTACATTCCCGACTTGCTGCTCTTTCTGTCTTCTCTGAGAGAGGAGATCTATGGTTTTCATGGTTTATGCTAAAACGGAAAAAATAAACCGCTGTCTCTTATTAGTGCCTGAGTTTATTCTATGAAAAGAAAAATGGCTGGTGGATATTTAAACCTTCAGATAGTCTTCCTCTAGCTTACTGATGCACATTTGTAAAAACTGCTCTGTCCTTTTCTGTGAGGCTTCCAAAAACCTCTGCAGCGGAGTCACTCATTGTAGGAAAGCTGGATGCACAGGAAAAAGAACCACCGCAGCCCAGGAAGTCTAGATCCTGACTCTGTCTGCACAATAGAACAGACAGTGTTTTTCTGAACTCTGAACAATGGGCACGTAAAGATACTGTCAGCTGCAGAGCTAAGCAGTTTGGATTGACAACAACATAAATCAGCTCTGACAGTGCATCCCCTTGGCCAAGTTCACTCATTCATCCAAATTAGAAACCAGAAGCTTAGAAGTACACGGCTCGCTATTGAAGGATAGAAAACATGTTTGGGGAAGTGACTTGTGGTAACATGCTAGATGGGCAATAAAATGGTGCAGGACTTAGCTGAGCAATTAGCACAGTCACTAGTACTCTTCAGATATATGATCCAATTGTTTCTTTTTTTTGTCTTAATACATATATTCGTTTTCTGAAATGACAGGAGAAATGAAAAATGATTTGGGTTGATAGGGATGACAGTAGAATCAGGAAGGCTGATAGGTCTGACAGGAGGGAGAGAAGGCAGGGAATATGAAATCATCTAGCACACAGGCTGGGGATGAATATTTGATAATGTGTTTCAGCAATGTTTCAATTTCAATAGTCCTGGGTTCAGCCAGCATTCTACCAACAGAACAAGGAAAGACGGTATTTGACAAGTCCACCCTCTCAGTGTGCCAACGTTCTCTTCCATAAATGAACACTGAAAAGGAAACACATTCAGTTTCCTATACTGTCAGGATTTTATAAACAGTCACTACTATTCGATTGTAGAGTTTCATAGATGACTGGACCTACAGAGAATGGATTATTGTAGCAAAGGTTTTCAGATTCCATATGTGAAATATGACAGCACTTAGACAACTCTCTTCACTGCATTGCCATCAAACTCCCATCCCTTCTCAGTGATATTCCTTAGATCTTGCCTGGAAAATGACCACCATTTTCTTACTAACGTCAACACCCTCATATTCTTCCCACTAGTTCTATAATTATCTTTTTAAACGGCAAGCCAGCCTGTGCTATTCCTTTGGTTTCTGACTGCTCCCAGGACTAAGTCTAATTGTTTGCTGTAGAATTCGAGGTGCTTCCTGCTCTGACGCCATCTCATTTTTAGCGGCAGCTGGAAGTCAGAAGAATCAGCACGATTTCTGGCTGCTGGCAATGAACAATGTGACCTTCGATAAATTCCTTCTCCTTCCTTGAGTCAGCTTACCTATTGCCTGAAAAGAAAACCAGAGGAAGGGAGGAGGAAGGCAGGGAGGGAAGGACAAAATGAGGATGGAAGGGGGTAAGGAAGGGAGGGAAAAAACTAAAGCAGGTACCTCTAAGTCTTTTCCCAGTTAACACTATGAATCTGTCCCTGCACTGTCCTGTTTTAACCTTTTAATTCCTAACTCCATGTTTTTCTATCATTTTTTCTCTCAACGTGGAACACAGCATCTACCTTATGCACCCACTAAACTTCTAAACATATTCTGAAGCTCAGTTCAAAGGCCACCTTCCTAATGAAGTCTTAGGTGGCCAGGTAAACATAACTTCCCTTCATCTGCACTTTAAGAAAATGTTAGTAGCAATTTTTCTAGAATTTATACTACAGCTAATGGTTTCCTAGTCAGCTTTTCTCTGGTAGTCTTTCTATACCGTTTTGTCTAGAGCAGCATTCCGCAAACTTTATGTTACCAGGGCGCAGTTTCACGGAAGACAACTTCCCCATAGACCGAGGCTGGGTGGGTGGGGTGGGTGTGTGGTTTCGGTTTCACCTGCTGCTCACCTCCTGTTGTGCAGCCAGGTTCCTAACAGGCCATGGGGCGGTACTCGTCCTTGGCCCAGGGGGGTGAGGACCCCTGGTCTAGAACATATCCTGACAAACAGTTGTATCAACAGAATGAGTGAAATGGTATCTCCATCAGGAAGTAGAAGGGGGAGTACCGGATGATGACGTTTTTGGTACCATCATCCACAGGTCCTGCACGCAAAGACACAGAGTTTCTCCTGTTGCCAGATGAGCCAATTCCAACCCAGGCTGAGGAACAGACTGGAACAAATGGTCTACAGCACTCTGGACCCTTTTAAAAGTCATCACAAACGTTATGGAGAAATCTGAACGTACTTTTGGCCAACCAATACATTAAACATTAGAATCCCGAGGTGGCGGCGGTGGGGGCGGGTGCGGGCAATCCTTCAGGTAAGGAATTTGGGGCTGATCTGGTTTCATGCATTGATTAAGCAGAAGTAGAACCCGTGACCGGGAAAAACAGGGACGCCTTCCTAGTGATGGCAATGCAGGATCTGATGCCCAGTTCTTGACTCTTTCTAAGACCTCGCTCCTTATACTGCTGAACCCCCACACTGGCTTCCATCTTATCAAGAAACACCTTCCTCTAGTATGTCTCGGGGGAGATGGAGCTTGTCACAATCCCTGAACCACTGACCTAGCAGCAGCCTACCCCTGTAAGCTCCCCATAATCATTTTGTCCTCTGAACTGCACCACTAGGAACTTCTTAAAGTTACTATGAACAGCTCCTTTAATGCTGATAATCCATCTCAAGTGTCAGGCAGGGAAGAAAACTTGTAAGGGACCAGAGTGTTTTTTAAGTATCTCAAAACTTTATTTCCTACCCCATCATATCAGAATGCCACTACTTAATACTTTAGTGATACTTTAAGTGGAAAAACTACTCTCCTCACAGTTCAAGAGGGTAAACATGCTCTAAAATGTAAGACCATCTCACATGGTTTTCTTTGTAGTTTTCTTTTAGTTCTTAGCCTTGATACCCTGCCATACTGCCTAATTTTATACCTACAGTGTGCGAATAGTCCTACCACGTTTAAGGGAACTCCATCCCTTCCACAGAGATGACAATCCCTATCTTTCTCTCACAACTCAGCACATGGGCAGGCCTTGATTCATCACTGTGTTTCCCAAAGTCTGAATTATTCTAGTTGGAGAATATCACAAATTCAGTTTCTTCAGACGATAAGAAGTATATACATTTTTCTGGAGAAACTGGCTTTAAAGTGTCTGTAGGCATGTATGTCAAAAAACTGCTAGTTATCTATGAATAACTACTCTCCATTTCTGTCATGCTAGCAAGCATGCCCATGGTATTTGGTAAGAATATATGCTCACCTTCAAAAAGACAACAAATAAAGCATTTTATAGGTATCACCATGTGACTTGAGCAGAAGGTGACTGGCCTGGACAGGCAAGGAGGCTATTTTGCGTAGATATATATTTATAGGTTTGGTTGACATCCTTTCTTCCATCCGGGAAGGTAGACACAATGCCCGGAAGCTCTGCAGCCATTCTGTGTCCCAGGACCAAGGATGACAGAGCAGAACGGCAAAAGGAGTATTCTGGAAGCCACAGCACGAACCCTGGACTGCCTACCTTTGGATGCTTTGCAATCCGAGAAAACAAATAAATGGTTGAGTGAGACGTGTTTGGTTTCTTCTCCATGTGGCTGAATCATAAAGATGAAGCACTGAACAAGAGGTGGAAGAATTAAGATGCTCATTCATTAAGTCTGCTAGCAGCACAGTCTCTGGTTGACCTCTATGAAAATATTAAGGGGAGAAAGTACAAGAGTTTCCCCCACATAGACTTTAAAATATGAAGTGAAATACTTCCCAGTAAAATTGTTCCAGACATAGGGTGATTAATATAAATTCCTTTCTGATTGTCCCAACAGCCTTATGAGATACATATTTCACTTCCATTTTGCAGGTGAGGAAAGGAGATTTAGAGCACATAACTGTTTTAGTTAAACTTTACTCAGTGCTACAAGTCATGGAACTTGGACCCAAAGTCAGCTCTGTTGGCCAAAAAATCACACTTCTCAGTGTACCCTTAAAGTAACTTGAAAAACTTATCAAGGACACAGAAGAATGAAAATGGACCCAGCTTTTGTAACAGGGGACATGGAATGCTCTGAGTAAGATCTCTGCGTTTTTGCTACCAAAGATGTAACGGTGCAAAACTATAGAAATGGACACTGAGTAGCTATTGATTTTTTGGCTAAAGAGTTAATCACAAGCGCATTCTTCCTCTCCCCTCATGCAACAACAGAATGAGAAGCCATTCCTAGTATCTTACAGAAACAAGATTCCCTAAAGAAATACTTGTACTTTAAAGTTACATATTGTGGTTGAACAAGGCATTCAGAAGCTAAAGATAGCTGTAAATGACCACAGGAATAGGACAGCAGAAGAGCAGACACTGATTTCTCAGCACCAACGGGAAGAGGATGAACAGAGCATGGATCACTCAGAAGAGTACCAGTGGAACTTGGACACATCAGGAAAATTTATACTAGTTAGCCAGCCTGTTTTCTTACTTAGGACTAATGAAATGTTTCCATTAGTTGAAAATTCATAGCACATCTTACACACATTTTAATTACATGCAATTATGCTTGAGTAAACTGTCTAGGAAATTTTACATTGTTTTCATTGCAAAGCCATGTGCCTAGTACCATTTATCTCATCTCTGTGTTATTTCATTAAATTGCTCAGGTGTTAAATCCCTTCAGATATTGGTGTAATGACACATGGATTGAGAGGATGCGATTTTAAAATTTACATCAATATTCAGGTGTACTGGTGAGAAAGTTGTGGAAGCAAAGCCTTTTTCTTTAACCAGGCTTGTTCTAGACTAAGTACGGCATATGTTATTTTGATGTGATAACACATAGTGCATACAGCAGAGATAGGAATGTGTTATTGTGTCGTTTACAATCTCTCAGTAAATATAAAATAAATCTGAGCTTTCTTCCAATTTCCAGCACAAATTATGCTCAAGAGTCCAAGCCATTTGTTTTTCATCCTTTACTCTCTTTAAAAAATCTCACCGCTCCTGTTTCTCAGAGTTTGTGCTGATACCCTCTTCCTCTGGGACACTGAATGCTTGTTACCTGTCACCCCATGAGCTCCAAATCACTGGACTAGGAATAGCTACTTGAAACAGGACACAATCAGACTCTCTGCAGTCAGTCCCAGGTGATTCTCAAAGTGAGCACAGAGATCCGGAAATAGGCTCGGACACAGGTTTCTGAAAATGTTTGCAGATTTTCCTCTATACAGTGAGTCTGTCTGAAATCCAGCCCGTATTTCACTTTCCATGGAGAAGGAAATGGCAGCCCACTCCAGTACTCCTGCCTGCGAAATCCCACAGATAGAGGAGCTACAGTCCATGAGGTTCCAAAAGTCAGACACAACTGAGCGATGAAACAACAATTTCACTTGCCAAGTGTGTTTAACAGACAAAGAACACCTCTCCCTAATTCTCCCAGTGGCACTATATGAACTCATGGCTTCCAGGCTGGGATAGGCAGGTTTACTAACTCTGTTAAGAGATTCCAAGACCCAAGAGGTGCAGAGACAAGGAAGCAAGAAAGGGTAAATCTGCAAACAAGAGAGCCGCGGGGCTGAGCCTCACTGTAGGTAGCTGAGAGCTCTCTTCTTTCTCAATACAGTTCCAGGTAAAGGTCCGCTGCTCTTGAGGCCCTTGGTTTTTGTGTGTGGTTATTTGCAAACACAGCTACACATGGGACTTCCCTGACTTCCTTGGACTTCCTTCGAGTTCCAAGAGGGAACGTAGGTTTTCTTTGGAAACGCTGCAGTGTAAAAGGGCCTCCTCAAACGTGCAGGGGAGAATTTCGTGGTTTGCGTGGAGTTGTGGTGAGAAGCTTAGGGTTGCTCTTGAGTTGCGTGTGGACCTGGGGGACCCAGGTTCAGTAACGCTTTGGCCTGTTCAGTGGTTAAGACTGCATTTTCAATGTAGAGGGTGCAAGTTCAATCCCTGGTCTAGGATCCCACACGTGGTAAGATCCCACATGTGATACAGCATGGCCAAAAACCAAAAACCAAAAAGGAATTACAATCCTCCTTCTCTCTGGTCTATAAATCTACTTCTATAACCAGGCAGTACCCTCTGGGGCCTTCCAGGACAGACCACCCCACCCCATGTCCTCCACCTGCCTCTTGTCTGTAAAACAAACTTTAGCCTCCAAGGTCTTCCTGCCTTTCCAAAGAGTAAATTTAATTAGAGAAGAGAGACAATGCAGAAAGCAAGGAAGACAGTCAAGCAAGATGAAATAATACTAGTTTAGCCATTAAACAAAGTTAGGCACCTCTAGTTACTCCTCAGTGGGAATAGGCAGTATTCTGAGTCATGTCCTTTGAGCTGCTTTTGCAGATATGGAACCCCCACCAGGTGGAAGAAGTGAACTGGAGGCTGCCCACAGGCATGTAGACCCCAGACTGCTTGGAACCAGAAGGTTGACGATGTTGACTTCTAATCAGAAAACATCCACTAGAGCTCATCATACACTCCACATATCCCTGCCCTCACCCCATCTTTAAAACCTTTCCCTGAAAGCTTTCATGGAGTTCAGGCCTTTTCAGCACTAGCTACCTGGACTCCTTGCTTGGTACCTGGAGATAAATGCTACACTTTCCTTCACCACAGCCTTGTGTCAGTAGATTGACTTAATTGTATGTGAACAAGCAGATTTGAGTGTGGTTCAGTAATGCTTTGGCCTGTAGAATGTGAAGGAAGTTCCACTGTGACAGCTCCAAGTGCAGACCTCAAGAGGCTGAGTGTACTTCTCTACTCCTGGGAGCTCTGCCAGCCACCACCAGAATTGGTCCAGGTTACTTTTGGGACGATAACAGGCATGGCCAAGTGACTCCTAACATCCCAGTCAATGGCCACTAACCCTCAGAAGCAGAGCCATGTGGTTGCCAGGCCACCACCACAGACGTCTGACCAGAGCCTAGCAGAGACCAAAAGAACCCCACTGCTGAGAGCAGTGCAAGTTTCTGACAAGAAAAGCATGCTCCAGATCAGAGGTGGGCACAGTTTTGCTGGAAAGGGCCAGATAATCATTTACGGTTTGTAAGTCATGTATCTCATATTCTTTGCTATTTGTATATAATGCTTACAAAATGGGAAAACCATTCCTAGCTCTTGATTTGTACTAAAACTCTCTCCTGGTCAGATTTGGCCCATTAGCCCTAACTGGCTGGCCTCTGATATCTATACATGTTTCTTCCTTTAAGACTACTATCAGGATTCCCTAGTAGTCCAGTGGCTAAGATGCTGCACTCCTGAAGCAGAGGACCCAGGTTTGATCCCTGATTGGGGAACTAGATCCCACATGGCACAACTAAAGATTCTGCATGCTGCAACAACAATGGAAGGCCACGTGCACTGCAACTAAGCCGAAGAATAGCCAAAGAAATTAATAAATAATTTTTTAAAAGGCTGCTATAGACTGAGTATAAAAGTTGGCTTAAAACTCAACATTCAGAAAACTAAGATCATGGCATCTGGTCCCATCAGTTCATGGCAAATAGACGGGGAAACAGTGGAAGCAATTACAGACTTCATTTTGGGGGGCTCCAAAATCACTGCAGATTGTGACTGCAGCCATGAAATTAAAACACGCTTGCTCCTTGGAAGAAAAGTTAGGACCAACCTAGACAGCATATTAAAAAGCAGAGACATTACTTTGCCAACAAAGGTCCATCTAATCAAAGCTTTGGTTTTTCCAGTAGTCATGTATAGATCTGAGAGTTGGACTACAAAGAAAGATGAGCGCCGAAGAATTGATGCTTTTGAACGGTGGTGTTGGAGAAGACTCTTGAGAGTCCCTTGGACTGCGAGGAGATCCAACCAGTCCATCCTAAAGGAAGTCAGTCCTGAATATTCATTGGAAGGACTGATGCTGAAACTGAAACTCCAATACTTTGGCCACCTGATGTGAGGAACTGACTCATTGGAAAAGACCTTGATACTGGGAAAGATTGAAGGTGAGAGGAAAAGGGGACGACAGAGGATGAGATTGTTGGATGGCATCACCGACTCAATGAACGTGAGTTTGAGTAAACTCCAGGAGTTGGTGATCGACAGGGAGGCCTAACATGCTGCAGTCCATGGGGTCACAAAGAGTCAGACACAACTTAGTGACTGAACTAAGCTGAACTGAGACTGAGTCCTAGTGTTCCCCTGAAATTCATACATTTAAACTTAATCTCCAATGTGAGAATATCTGGAAATGGGGTCTCGGGAGGTGATTAGTTTATCAGGGTGGAGCCCTCATAAATGGGTAGTGCCCTTATATAAGAGACCCCAGAGAGCTCCTTGGTCCTTCCCCTATGTGAGGATGAAGTAAGAAGAAGGAGATCTATGAACCAGGAAGTAGGTTCTCACCAAACACCAAATCTGCTAGCACCTTAATCTTGTACTTCTTAGCTTCCAGACCTATGAAAATTAAATGCTTCTTGCTTAAGCTGCCCAGTCTAGGTATGCTTTGACAGAGCAGCCTGAACAGACTGAGACAAATGCCCTAGTTCGGGGATGGTTTACTCTATAGGAGAAACCAGCTGACACAATATGAGATACTTCTATCACTTTAAACAAATTTTCCACAATTTTATTTTTTTGCAACCCAAGTTGCCACATTGAAATTACACAGTGCATGATGGAAGAAGTCAGTATCACACTGAAATAATCTGAAATGGCATGGTTGGAATCTGTCAAGAATCTGTGGCCTCTGTTTAGAATGAGTTCTTATGTCTCTTTCTTACAAAAAGACCTTCTTTTTGAACCCTGAAAATCTAACATACTCAGAAAGCAAACTATTCTCTGCATTATTTCTTGTACTTAATGTAGCTTAGTTTTGTTCTAAATGTGATTCTTTACAACATATGCTTGCTCTGATGGAAGAAATTAGCAAAGGATTATTGCTTTCCCTAAGTCGATTAGGCTGAAAAGAAATGAGTTGTTCTTTCTTTTGCTGTCACACCAGCTTTATTTCTAAGACAACACGTGTGGGGATTGGATTCTATTAATGAAAGGATCACTGCAAAATTTGCCATCTTATGTTCTATGCATACCTTGCTTCACTCTTACTGGAATTGAACTTGGAATGTATATTCTGATGTAAATAAAATCAGGAAAACTTATTAAATATAAAAAAGCCTTGTGTGATGAGGTAAGGTGTGTGTGTCTGTGTGTGTGTGTGCATATAAGAGAGTGAGGGAGGGAGAAACAGAGCATTTTTTTTTTTTTTTTACTTTCTTTCAAAGTTATAAAAGATAGGTTTTTAGAGAAAGGCAACCAGAAAACTTAAATTTCTTTACATGGAACATTACTTTTCAGTTAGAAACCTAGCTTTGTAGAGATGTGGCTTTAAAAAGATGCTAATGTAACAGCCTCCTTCCTTATCTCTTAAAACTGTATTTGGTTCATTAACAAGGAGCATGATCAAAAACAAAGGAGATATCCTTTTTGTTTTCCAAAGTAGCCAAGTAAATAACATGAATTGCTTCGTTGAGCAACTGTGGCTGTCTGTAGACCAACACAACATTAGGAATCAATAGAAGGGTTTCTCTATATAGTATCTGAAAAACCTGAAACAGATAAGGATTTCTATCACAGAGGTAGAAATGAAGAGCTCAAAGTCTTCAGTTAGCTGGCTCCTTGGGCAATACACTGTTGACAAGATTGAATTCAATCATGAGTCATAATAAATAAAAGATATCAATAAATTCTATTGACATTAAGTGAAATTAAAGGCTTAGTTAAGAAACTTTAACATTTGCCCCAGAGCAGTATCTTTAAGTATATTAGTTAGAACCCTACAAATAGAAGTAAATCCCCTCTCCCTGTCCGCCTCCCTCCCTCCCCTCCTTCAGGAATAATGATTTATATCCTTTATGCAAATATAGCATAATGTATGCAGGCAGGGTCAACAGACAATTTCACAATGCTTTCCAGGTGTTTAGCCAGGCCAAGATCCCAACTGTCTATTGCAGCCCGATTTCCATAGGGAAATACTGAATTATTCCACACGTCTAAGCCCCTCAGGATTTCCGTGATTTCTTCTTCTTTTTCAGGTTACCTTGAGTAGTCATTTAGAGACTGCATCTATCTTTTCCATATATGGACAAAAAAATACCTTTTTCTTTCTTTTTTTTTTTGGCCTGCATATGGTCATATGTTAGGGCTTCCCTGTATCTCAGAGGGTAAAGAATCTGCCTATAATGCAGAAGATCAGGGTTTGATCCCCAGGTTGGGAAGATACCCTGGAGAAGGGAATGGCAATCCACACCAGTATGCTTGCCTGGAGAATCCCGTGGACAGAGGAGCCTGGTGGGCTACAGTCCACAGGGTGGCAAAGAGTTGGACATGACTATTACACATTAACATATTGTAGAACAGGATTTTTAAGGTGTTTCATATTAAAACTATTTTCATATACCCTGGACAAATCTAATTACTTGCCCTTGTTGTAATACATATGTTATCATATCTATGTATGGTTGGTCTCATATATAATATATAAAATCACATATTATATACACGATTTTTTACATCACTCAGTACTCATCACCTTTTTTTTTACTTTCTTGTGAAAACCTCTCATTCTTTCATTCTTTGATTATTTATTGAGAACCTGCTATGTGTTAGGCTTTATCTCCTATTTAAGAATACAAAGATGATAAGATAGAGATTTTCTTTAACAATCAGGGTCTTCAGAAAAACTGAACAAAAAGGAGATATCCCTATCCATCTCTCTCTTTATCTCTCTATCTAGAGAGCTTTATTTTAAGAAATGGACTCATGCAATGTGGTGATTATCAAGTACAAAGTGTGCAGGATACTCTAGCATGCTAAAGAAGATTTGATGCTGCAGTTCAAGTCCAAAGGTTGACTGATAGTAGGATTTCCTCTTCATCAGGGAAAATCAGTCTTTTTCTATTATAGGCCTTCCACTGATTAGATGAGGCCCACCCACATTATGGAAGATCATCTGCTTCACTCAAAGCAAAAGTGAAAGTCATTCAGTTGTATATGACTCTTTGCAACCCCATGGACTATATAGTCCATGGAATTCTCTGGGCCAGAATACTAGAATGGGTAGCCTTTTCCTTCTCCAGGGGATCTTTCCAACCCAGGGATTGAACCTAGGTCTCTTGCATTGTGGACAGATTCTTTACCAGCTGAGCCCCAAGGAAGCCCAGCTTTACTCAAAGTATGGTGACTTAATGTTAATCTCATCCACAAATTGTTTCACAGAAATATCTAGAATAACATTTGACCAAACATCTGGGTGCCATGGCCTTGCCAAATTGACACACAGAATTAACCATCATAGCTCTCAAGGAACTCTGAGTCCAGGATGAGGGTGAATCGACAATGGCTGATTATATCTGGAAGGTAAATGCTTGGACTGCACTCTGTGAAGACTGAGGAGAGGCCCTTACTCCACATGGAGTAGCCGAGGAGGATCCTTAAGAGGAGAGAGGCTCTAGTATTGATATAGAGTTTGAATAGGTAGTCACTAGGCAGATGAATGTCAGAACCAGACAATGAATTCCAGCTCAGAGGTATAAAGCATGTTAAAAATAAAAATAAATAGCAGAGATAATGAATGCAAAACAAATGTATGTTAGAGACTAGAAGTAATGCATCATATGCGGTGATAATGACAAGGAGCAGCAGTAGGAGGGGGTGAAATGAGGGGTGAGCAAGACCTTCTCAAACGCCCATGTTCTTCCTGAAACACCTCTGTCTACTGGTGAACACATCCTTACTTTCTGATACAAGACATTCCAGTCTCACTTTTGCTGGCTTGTTAATTGCTTTGGCTACAGTTCTGACTATACTATGTGGAATGATTTTGACATAGATGAAGCATGATGTAATGCAAAGAAATTTCCAGGGGAAGAGGCTGCCCCCTACTAAATGGAGGTCTTGGATAAACTACTTCCTGTTTCTGGGCTTCAGTTTACCCATGTGTGAAATAAAGATGACAGTTACCTTACATGCTTGGCATTCAGAAAAAATGGCTGCCACTAGATAAAAGTGCCAAGCAAATGGTAGCTATTGTTATTATTTGGCTTTGAATTAAGAAATCTGCAAGTTTTCTTGGTGAGGAAAGAGGAGAAATTTAAAGAAAAGATAAAAGAAATTTGCACTGAATGGTTCATCATTGACATGAATGAGGTCAGGGAATTAGATTAAATTTAACAAAGTCCCAACTAATTCTCTTTAGGTTTGATTTAAAGATTATACAGAACATAAACTAAAAAAGACATTTCTCTGGAGTCACAGTGGCCTCTCTCAGGTCTTTTCCTTGCCTGGAACACAGCCATTTCTTCTAGCTGGACCCTAAGGAACATGATTCTGGGAGAAGTGGCTTTCAAGTATCAATCTCTCATCGACACTTGAGCCCATCTCTCAGCTGGTATCCTGCTTTGTCAAATGCAGATGATAATTCCGAATTCAGAGTGTGTTGTGATGACTAGTTGACAAGTTGTTTGTAAATCAAAGGGTGTTGCAAGTGGAATAGAGTTGACTCTGAATACACATATCAGCATCTCCCTCTAATTGACACTGGTCACAGAGAATGAAATCCTTCCTCTTTGCTTTCCTGTTAAAATAACCGTAATCCTTTCTGAGGCCATAGGTTGTTGCTTTGTTTGTTGTTCAGTCACTAAGTCATGTCCAACTCTTTGGGACCCCATCAACTATAGCCCACCAGGCCCCTCTATCTGTGGGATTTCCCAGGTAAGGGAATGGGTTGCCATTTCCTTCTCCAGGGGATCTTCCTGACCCAGGGATTGAACCCAGGTCTCCTGCATTGGCAGGCGGATTCTTTACTGCTAAGCCACCAGGGAAGCTAATGGCTAAATCCAGGGATAGGTATATACAAGTACCAAAAAAGAAAATTATGGAGATTCATTCTCTGTGACCAGTGTCAATTAGAGGGAGATGCTGATATGTGTATTCAGAGTCAACTCTATTCCACTTGCAACACCCTTTGATTTACAAACAACTTGTCAACTAGTCATCACAACACACTCTGAATTCGGAATTATCATCTGCATTTGACAAAGCAGGATACCAGCTGAGAGATGGGCTCAAGTGTCGATGAGAGATTGATACTTGAAAGCCACTTCTCCCAGAATCATGTTCCTTAGGGTCCAGCTAGAAGAAATGGCTGTGTTCCAGGCAAGGAAAAGACCTGAGAGAGGCCACTGTGACTCCAGAGAAATGTCTTTTTTAGTTTATGTTCTGTATAATCTTTAAATCAAACCTAAAGAGAATTAGATGGGACTTTTAATTCTCTGATGTTCTTAATGTATTTCAGATATGGAGCTAAGTATTTTGTGTCAAGTATTTGTTTCACAAAAGCAATGTGGGTTAGATACTATTAGCTTCATTTTATAGATGAGGATACAAACTTATCATAGCTTGCCCAAGATTTTATTCATTTGTAAATTATTGAGTGAGCTCCTTTGATATGCCAGATAATACACCAGGCATTAGAAATACAAAGATGAATTCAGGAAAGCCTTGATTTCAGAGGGTAGACTTCCCAGTAGGTCAAAGAGAAAGCACATGACTAGTTAGCGTGTGATGCTAGCACAGGGGCACAAAGTTCATCATGGATGTAAGGCCAGTGTATGTAAAGCTTGTGTGTGCAGGGCAGATGCTAGGGAGGGTATTGCACAGAACTACAAATACAGTGCATAGGCCAGTAACTGTTGTGGCTAAAACACAGCAACAACTGGATCTTACTTTTAACAAGATTCTGTACATGATCTGAAATCTACTCTTCAAGCTCTGCTGCAGAACAGTTAATGATTTTTTAAAAGACTTCACAGTCAGTTATATATTTTGCAACAAGTTCTCTGTACCAGGTAGCTTACATACTTCTGATATCCTGACACCCATGATAATTTCAAACTCCAGATCATGACAGACAAAAATATATTACTGCTGCTACTCAATCCTGCCACCATACTCTATGCGACATGAATGAAGAACTTACTAAAAATACCTCTAAATTAGCGTTAAATGCACAAAGAAACTGTGCTCATTAAAGGAATTTCTAAGACACATCAAAACCATCAATATCTCTGGGTTATCCAGGCAATAAAAAAAAAAAAATCAATTAGAACTGATAGGCATCTCCACCTAACAGATGTCTCTTGCATTTTTCATATAGTATCTGTGCTAATTAGGAAACAAACAATGTAAGACTATTGGCTTTAGAGACAGATCTATGTACTGTATAAGCAAGATTTTTACCATGTGTCAGCAATAAACACATATTGGGTTTCAATTAAAGAAGAGTGTGTGAAGCTAAAAATGGTTAAGAAAAGTATGCAGTCATGCTGATGAAGCCCCCCTTGCAGTGAGGGCTTAACTTTCTTACTAGAGCTTTATGCGATGGGTAATTTCCCCCTTTTCAATACTTCCATCCAAGATAAACTCTACTTAACAAGCTATTTGACGTGAACTGGACGATATAACTAGCTGTTTTTGAAAAGAGATAGATGAATGGCTATAGATGGATCACTAATTTTACTCAGCATAACCTGAAGTATCCAAGAGAGATTTAACTTCCTGGATGAGAATGTATTTAGCTAATGAATGCTTCTTCTGGATGTTCATGGTAGTCATCTGTGTTTTGCACCTTTGGACTACTGTTCTCCCCAGTCAGCTTCATGGTGTTTCGAGACAATCCTTCTCCTTCACAGTTGTCCATACTGCCTTCACACTTCATCAAAGTACAGAAAAAAAAAAAAAAAAAAAAAGATTTTTTACCAATGATTCACATATCCACTCAGCCAATACTCAGCTGAAAATAGAGTAGGTTAACAAAGATGAAATCATCATTGATGGGAAGACAGAAAAGAAGCATACTTCGATATCACATGATAACCATTAAAACAATGTATGTGTTTATGTGAAGAGGGTAAGTAGAGTGAGGCTTGGAGTAGGTGGGATGACTGCACAGTTTATTATGCAAAGCAGGACACTTTCCCAAACAAAATGGATATGCCTAATAATGATACCAGGACCAGTTGTAAAGCTGGACTTGTCCATGCTATCTCACATATGTAGTCACCCCAGAGATAAGGAATGGCAAC
Source organism: Bison bison bison (assembly GCF_000754665.1). Taxonomy (NCBI): domain Eukaryota; kingdom Metazoa; phylum Chordata; class Mammalia; order Artiodactyla; family Bovidae; genus Bison; species Bison bison. Next base: position 5,877,401 of record NW_011494615.1, read on the forward strand.
ATCTTTTCATCATGGTCAGTACTTAATGAACAGACTCAATATTGACTAAGACATAATGCTTGAACTTGATACCCAAGTAAACCTTGTAATGTTTGAGACATACTTCACAGTTCTATTTCCAGCAACAGCTTAGTGGCTTGCATATACCTCCTTAATACAGACTTGGGTAACTTGGGTTGTGCAACTGAGAAAGTTTTGAGGGAATGGCTAAACTCTTGCTGATACGATGATGATTAGTGAACCTGGCACATGAGAAATACTCATATCTGTCCAGTGACACACCCTGAAGGAGTATATGGGAGTGTTTTCCTTCAACCTTCAGAAAGTCCACAGAGTAGAAGTTTAAAAAGGGGCTATTACCACCCCTTGCTACTCAAGAAGGAGATCTTGTGTTTAACTGAAACCTTCCCTATTGCCGTAAGGTCCTATGTAAGTATCTCCCTCTTCCTGCATCCAGGGTAAACCTCTCGAACGTTCTCCCTTTGGTCTGTTCTCTACTGCTTGCCCGTAGATTGGAATCTGGCTCCTGTTCTCCCACCACCCAACTGGGTTTTCTCCATACTCTGCCTCTTGTTTTCCGGCTCCTCTTGATCCACCCTAACCTGCTTCCATTAGACTCCCATGTATCTTTAGGTCACAAGCCTGACCATGCTCAGCCAAAATCACATCTACCCAGACAATATACTTTTGTTAGTGCTATGTAATATTTTGGTGAGCAATCACCATGTTTCAACATAAGCTCCCTATGGTCATACAAACATGACTAATTCTAGGCATCATATTTTGGATTTCACCTTTGCCCAAACTAACAAGACATGGAAGAAAGAGAAAGCATGAAATATATTTAAGCCAGACAAGTTCTCTGGCTGTAATTGTTAGAATACCATTTCATAGCATTAACCAGCAAAACTAGAGAACTGTACCTGAAAATGTTGAAATAAGGGAAAGCAATATCCATTATAAGAGGGTATAAACATTTTAATTTATGAACAAATTATTAGAATATCAGAGCTATTTTTTTTCCTTATGCCATTTTTTTTTTTTTTTAGAATCCTTATCTACGTAATTTAAAAACTCAAGTACTTCAAACGAAAAACAATCTGGCAATTTGGAAGTGTAAACATTTAGTAAAATACAGGACATATTTTGAATACGTAAGAAATACTGCCATCATTTTAGAGGCTAATCAGCTGCCTAATCTCCCTCTCAACTCAAGTGTCAGAGTGAAACTATTCATACCAATATCAATTTACTCTGCTTTCTTTCATTGGTTTTTCAGATATTTCTCAGTGGTTAGATTCCTTCCTGTTGTGTATTTTCCTTTTCTAATGCTAGTAAAACTAACTCAAAACCACTTTTAATATGATAGTGTTCCCAAGTTCAGAGTGGACGACTTCATAACAAAACAAATTTACTGTGATTTTTTTTTTTTTAGGTTAAACTAATCATAGACATCATCATTTTGAAAGCTAAATGAACTTTTTGTTTAGCTACAATTAGTTGCACCATAAATTAGGTTGGGTAGATGGGAATATAGATACAAATAAAACAAAGCCCTTGCACTCAGGAAACCTAAGGCCAAGACAAAGATTAGAAATATATTAACCCAGAAGTTTGGGCAGAGAAGAGAGACAAATGAAAAAATATCATTGACTGATACACTAAGTCACTCAAAGGGACTTTAAATTTCCAGCTTTGTATATGGCTGTATCTATTTTATTCATTAACACAAAGTTCAGGGACTACCCTGCTGGTCCAGTGGCTAAGTGGACCCTGTGCTCCCAATGCAGGGGGCTGGGTACACTCCCTGCTCAGGGAACTAGATCCTATATGCCTCAACTAAGATCAAAGATTCCACATGCCACAACTAGGAACTGGCACGGCCAAATAAATTAATATATTAAAAAATTAATAATTGTCCATTAAAAAAAACAAGGTTCATTGCATTCAAACATATCCATTAAAAAAAACTAGGTTCATTCTAGTCTGTGAAGAACACTGACAAATAGTATTAAAACTACTACAGACAAGAGTTTTCATTTAGTCCAAAAGTGCTTTATACAAAGAATGATGGTCAGACCATATAAGGAACTTTCTGAAAGTCTCAGAGTTGGGACTACACATTTCAGTCAAAAGATATCTCATCCAATCAGAGTTTGGTACTCTTAGCAGTTCTAGGTAAAATTCTAATGAGAATGGAAGCTTTGATTCTGCTGTTAATAAATATAAAATGGAAACATAACTCTATAAACAAAAGATTAATTTAGCAGTTTTGTTAGACACAAATATCACCATGTTTTACTAAATGAAACAATTCCAAAATGGAGAGAACAAACTCCATACATGGCAAACTCCAGTGACAAATTCTTTGAATCATTATGTAAAACAAATTGAGTTAAACAGTTATTAAGCAAAAAGCATAATTCAGAGGCTCTGAGATATTAAATAGTAATTAGAATGCAAGCAGAATTATATTTGTTGAACTTTGGAGAGCTAAAACAGAATACATAAATGCAAGAATCCCATAAAATCCTGCTGTTGTGTTGAGGCCAATTTTTAAAGAAGAGGAAAGAAAAAAATGTATTTGCTCTAAGAGCTGAACTTGGTCACCTTTTTCTCCTCAGGATCACCGTGAAGATTAGCCATCTTCTTATACTAAAATGAACATATAGACATTTCTACACTGTGAGGATTCAAATATGCTTATCAACTCTTTATATTCATAAATCACTATTTAAACACAATTCTTCTGAAGCTATACCACCAGAAGGTTACATGGGGGAGGAAGTGGCTATTGAAGAATGCTTAGAAAAATACAACATTACATAGCAGAAAAATATAAAGGATGGAAAGGGGTATAAAACAATTTTACATGTCCATAAAAATGTGTAAACCACGACACTTCAATCAATTCAGCAATCAACTTCTGTCAGCAAAATCACAATATTATTGAAAACTAAGAGCAGTGAAACAAGCCAGTAAGACCTTTTCTTTTCAGTTGCTCACAGAAATACAGACACCCAGTCAACTGTCTCATATAATCAGAATGTTAATACTCTCTGATGTGTTGAAAACTAGGTGTGATTGTGATTAATTCACTACAAAACGTAGTTCACTTGTGATTTTGGATATATCCACTCCCCGCCTCTCCCCCCTGCTACACACACTTTCTCAAGAAAGGAGAGCACTTTCACATGAAATTAGCCTGGAATATAAACCCTTCCTCCACATCAGTGGCTATTATTTCATAATCATCCCTTCAATCTCCTTGATGGTGTTTGATATTTAGAAGGTGCACTGATAGTCTGAGTGCTTCTCCAAGGTCACCTATGGTTTAGAACAAGGAAACAGAGTGTTTACACAGAGAATTATCTTCACAAAGACCAAAGAAGGGCACATATACAAAAGCTAACAGTTATATCTAGTGGATGCTACCATGGCCCGTGCTGTGCCCCACATAGATGCCCTCTACAAGACTGGGGCATCTGATACAGGCTGGGGTCTAGGTCCCTTTGCTGCACTGCTTGCAGCTGGACAAACATCTCCTCGAGCAACAAAATACAAAGAAACTATATGGGACTAAATGTACCAGTGCATGCTGCAGTTGGGGCAAATCTTGAACCAAAAGATAAAAAAAGACCAAAAAAGCCCAACTGCTGCTTTTGAAGAGCCTGGAGCAAAAACGGGGTGTTGGCAGTAAAAGCCGGGTACTGCACATGCCCCTCTGCAGTCAATATCACCAGAGTGGTGGGCAAAACTACCTGAGCCACCCCTTGAGCCCAATCCCTGGACACACTCCTGCCCTCTTGCCAAAGAGGAAGGGACAAGCTTGCCACCACCCAGGGAGCAAGCAAGCAAGGGAGCCTGCTGTTTGTTCCTGCTCCCTACTGTGGCATCAGGGATCCCAGTAAAGCCTCACCTGGACTTCCTGTCTGGCCTGTAGTCAATGTCTATTGATTGCGAAAGGCCAAGAACCCTGGTCAGTATCACATTCATCCCCCTGCTGTGGAGAGTGCTGATTCCTAAGTGCTGACTCAGAGCCACCCTCCATTCTTAAAGATTTCCCTGAGGAATGGAGGATGGAAGGTGCTCTCCTTCACTTCTGCAGGGGGATAGACTGCAATCAATGAATAACTGACATGAGGGGCAAAAAAGACACCCTACCTCAAGGAGGGACAATTCTGGTACAATTCCTAGTTGAGTGCTCCTGTGAGATGAGACTAAAGTTGACCACAGCGAAGAACATACCTGCAGCTCACTCCCCTTCCCGTGTATAGAATCTTAAATGGATAAGTTGACATGTGCTGAGTCAAGCCCTTAGCCCTACCAAGGCTCTCCTAAATACTGTGGGACTAAATGAGATTCTATTTTGTCTTCTAGAAACTTACAGGCGAGTTCCCTAGGCTCCCCCAATGTCATCTGACTTAACAGATGTTCACTGGGGAAAACCAGTCATGCATGCAAACCTTTCAAATTTCTAGATTTTTATGCCAGCTCTACACGTTGGCCAAATGCCTTTGTTCCTTTACACAGAAGAGGTTCTGTGTGAGGGATAAACTTCACACAGAACCTTAGCCAAAATGTAAGATCTGAAAATGTCTTTGTTTTTTGATAATGTATCCAGCTTTTCCTAGTTGTTGCGATAGAAATACTTGTTCTCTCTAAGCTTTGTCATCTTACCAGGAAACAGAAGTTGTTAGAATAGAGTTGTAATACGTACTACATAAGCACATAATATAAATCACACAAGATAAAGTTTTGCTTTAGAAGAAGTGTCTAAGAGAAAATGGTAGTTTTAAAAAATATTTACTCAGTTTTTAAAATCATATATGGTATTTTTCATTGCTTCTTCAAGAATCAAGTGTCATCTGATAGCATGTTCCTTCAAACTTAAGACCACCCTTCAGCATTTTTGGATTTCAGGTCTGCAAGTGATGAATTCTAAGTTTATTTTACTTGAAAATGTTTTCGTTTCATTTTCATTCTTGAATATTTTTACTAAATATGGAGTTGGCTGCGTTATTTTCTTTCTTTCAGCATTGTAAACCTGCTGCTTTCCTGTCTTTTAATTCCCATGATTCTTTTCTTCTAAGAAGTCAGCATTCATTCAAATAATTATTTTACATATATAACGTTTTGGTTTTCTCTGACTGCTTTAAGACCTCTATATCATTTGTATTCAGCAATTTGAGTATTATATGCTAATGCATTTTTACGTTATCCTGTGTTCTGTCCATTGTGTTCCTTGAGTTCATAAATTTCTGTTTTTAACCAAATTAGGGAAATATTTTCTCTTTCCTACGTTCATTCTCTTCTCCTTTTGGAAGTCTAAATGCACCTATGTTAGATTTCTTGATATAGTCTCATAGGTCCCTGTGATTCTGTTCATATTTATTCAACTTCATTTTTCTTTGTTCTGATTTGATAAATTATATTGATTAATCTGTAAATTCTCAATGTTTTCACCTGTAATCTCCACATTTTTTCTGTTAAACCAACTGGATAATTTTTCATTCTATTATAATTTTCATTTCTAAATTTTATCATTTCTATTTATAGGCTGATATGTACTTTTTATTATTTTGAGCATGTTTTCTCTATATCATTGAGTATACGTGTAATAGCTTTTTAAATGTTTTGTCTGCCAGTTCCAATATACACCTCATTTCATGGTTAGCAACCTTTGTTGCTTCTCCTGAATATGGGTCACACTGCCCTTGTTCTTTATATGATTAATAATTTTTGATTAGATCCAAAATTGTAGGGGAAGTTATGATATGAATTCTATTAAATTCCTCTGATTTTTTCCCCCAAACCAATCGATATGCTTAAACTTATATTGTGAGCTCTATATTTGTGGTTCAAATCTCAGGGTAACTAGATAAGCCTTTCCCACACTGTTTTAGTCTGTTTCTCATATAAGTGATTCACTAAAAAGCATGAGACTTGTGCGGTGTTTACATGGCACTCCCTTCTAGATTAGTTTTCTCAGTTCTCGGTGGACACCGAGCACAGCCTAGACTCCTTCCTTCTCTCTGACCACCTTGCCGCTGTACACTACAGCCTACACTTGAAGTCACAATACAAATGAATGGGAATTTCTTCTCCAATTATTGAGTCTCCTCCAAAGTCTGTCAACTTAAAAAACATTTTTTTAATTTTTTCAGAATTACTAAGTATTTATCCCTTTTTATTCTGTCCAGAAGTTAGATGCCATCACCAGCAGGGTTGGTCTCTAGGAAGTGATTACAGCACCAGACTTTAAAGGCAACCTCTGCCTCATGGACTCTTGGTAATTTTACAATAGTTTACTTTCCATAGCAGCCTGTTTTTTGTTTAATGACTGAATATCTTCTCTAACTTTATGACAATATAAATTAGAAATTTAAAAATACTCTTATCTTATTGTCTCTAACATTTATTTATGTTAAAACTAGTGGGTCTGCTTTATTTAGTTAGTTTCTCCTCTCTGAATACCAAAATGTTAAAGGTACTGACTCTGAACCTTTAATTCCTAATGTGGATGCTGAACAAGGGTGCTGGAGGCAAAGGAGCAGAGAGGGTGACGTCAACCCAAACCATCAAAGGCAAAGTTCTTATATTTTCAAAACAGCTTACTTGAGAGATACTTGATAGGAAATGCACATACCATACCATCAAAAGGCAAAGTTCTTTATATTTTTAAAACAGCTTTCTTGAGAGATACTTGATAGGAAATGCACATATTTAATGGGTACAATCTGATAAGCTTGAATACAAGTGACCATCTCTGATGCCATTACTACAATCAAATGAATAGATCTACTCAATAGATCTATCCAATAATTCCCAAAGTCTCCTTGTGACCCTTTGTTTTCGTGACCGTAATACATTCTGAAGTGTACAATACTGTGTTTTTAACTCTGGGCAGCGTGTTGTATGGTGGATCTCTAGACTGATTTATCTAGCACAATTAAAACTTCATACTCATGAAACAACAGGCCTTTGTTCCCCCCAACCCCTAGTTGAGGGGAACCACTACTATGTGCTTCTGAGTTGACTCTCTTGGATACATCATTTAAGTGTAACCTTTATGTTCTTTTAACTTTTCTGTCTTTCTTTTAACTAGTCTACTGTTCCTATCATGGGACAGCGGCCTTGATGTTTCAATACATGCACCAATTTGTAAATCCATTTCCATCTTCTACTGCATGGACTGTGAGCTACCATTATTTCTGCTCTGGTTCAGCTTTCTTCTATCCACATTTAGAGTTACTGGAAAAAAATGAAAATAAAAAGCCTTGTTTTTCTGATTGCCTCCACGCTGTCTGCCTTTAGTCTATGTATGCTATTGGCATTTCAAATAATATTTTACAAAGAATAAGAAGTCAAAAGTCAACATGTGTCTTCATTTAGAAGAGTCCCAATACAGTTTTAACAAATTACTTAAACGGGGAAAGTAAAAATAAACCAATTAACATGGTAAGCAAATAGAACATCCTATTTAGTCTGATAAATACTATCTTTGAATGAAATGTAAGCAAATACTCTCTCAAAGTGAGAGTAGAGGCCATATTTATTATCCAGATGTAACAATTTTGTGTGAGAGGGGTCTAAAATAATTAACAGCTGGTAACTGATCTACACTAAGCATAAATTGAGACTCTGACCATCCAAGACTCAGGGCTTTTTTTCTCTTTTATCCACTCTTTTGATTCCAAGACCTTTGTTTTCTAAATATGGGAGAATCGTAAACTGATAAGAACCTCTGAAAATAAATGTCACTGGATTGGACAAATCCCCAGTCTGCAAAGTGCTGTCAGACATTTCAATATTCCATTCCACCGGTCAATCTGCATAGCTGCTTTGGGATGATCAGGTCTATGGAAAGCCAGTGAATTCCAAAGGTATGAACGAGTGCAAATGTAGTTATTTCCTTTCTTCTCCTTCTCTATGAAATGGCTGGTGAGAGAATAATGTTACTAGTCCAGTTTCTTCCCTCAGCTGCCTGCAGGTGACATTCCCCTATAGACAGCTGAATATCTCTAAAGCTGGGATTCCCAATGTGTGTTCCCCCAATATTGCTCCTTGAAGAAACTGTTTCTGCGGCCAAGAAGTGTGGCAGCTCTTAAAAGACATATGACTAAAATAACTCTGCCATGACTATGAAGACAGAATTTCAGATTCCTTCTTCTTGAACTACTGATTCATATTTTAATACTTAACTGATGGGAAAAATGAATTTGAAGTGTCTTACAATGTAACTGTATGTAATGAGTGTGTTACACACACACATACACAGTCTAATTCAAATGCTACAAGTCAAATACAGTCACCTACTAAGCAAACCTGGTTAACATGATTGAATATGAGAGCTAGTTCTAAATTTTCTCAAAGACACTGTAAAGAGAGAAACTTAATTTTCTTTTGAAAGAGGATGTGAAGTAACCAATCACAGAGTT
>NW_011494615.1:5886710-5887367 GCF_000754665.1 Bison bison bison
TGCCAAGGCCTTTGACTGTGTGGATCGCAAGAAACTGTGGGAAATTCTGAAAGAGATGGGAATACCAGACCACCTGATCTGCCTCTTGAGAAATTTGTATGCAGGTCAGGAAGCAACAGTTAGAACTGGACATGGAACAACAGACTGGTTCCAAATAGGAAAAGAAGTACATCAAGGCTGTATATTGTCACCCCGCTTATTTAAATTATATGCAGAGTAAATCATGAGAAACGCTGGACTGGAAGAAACACATGCTGGAATCAAGATTGCTGGGAGAAATATCAATAACCTCAGATATGCAGATGACACCACCCTTATGGCAGAAAGTGAAGAGGAACTCAAAAGCCTCTTGATGAAAGTGAAAGTGGAGCGGAAAAAGTTGGCTTAAAGCTCAACATTCAGAAAACAAAGATTATGGCATCCGGTCCCACCACTACATGGGAAATACATGGGGAAACAGTGGAAACAGTGTCAGACTTTATTTTTTGGGGCTCCAAAATCACTGCAGATGGTGACTGCAGCCATGAAATTAAAAGACGCTTACTCCTTGGAAGGAAAGTTATGACCAACCTAGATAGCATGTTCAAAAGCAGAGACATTACTTTGCCAACAAAAGTCCGTCTAGTCAAGGCTATGGTTTTTCCTGTGGTCATGTAT
>NW_011494615.1:5887467-5889911 GCF_000754665.1 Bison bison bison
ATTCAGAAAACGAAGATCATGGCATCTGGTCCCATCACTTCATGGGAAATAGATGGGGAAACAGTGGAAACAGTGTCAAACTTTATTTTGGGGGGGCTCCAAAATCACTGCAGATGGTGATTTCAGCCATGAAATTAAAAGACGCTTGCTACCTTGGAAGGAAATTTATGACCAACCTAGAAAGCATGTTCAAAAGCAGAGACATTACTTTGCCAACAAAAGTCCGTCTAGTCAAGGCTATGGTTTTTCCTGTGGTCATGTATGGATGTGAGAGTTGGACTGTGAAGAAGGCTGAGTGCCGAAGAATTGATGCTTTTAAACTGTGGTGTTGGAGAAGACTCTTGCGAGTCCCTTGGACTGCAAGGAGATCCAACCAGTCCATTCTGAAGGAGATCAACCCTGGGATTTCTTTGGAAGGAATGATGCTAAAGCTGAAACTCCATTACTTTGGCCACCTCATGCGACGAGTTGACTCATTGGAAAAGACTCTGATGCTGGGAGGGATTGGGGGCAGGAGGAGAAGGGGACGACAGAGGATGAGATGGGTGGATGGCATCACTGACTCGATGGATATGAGTCTGAGTGAACTCCGGGAGTTGGTGATGGACAGGGAGGCCTGGTGTGCTGCGGTTCATTGGGTCGCAAAGAGTTGGACATGAGTGAGCGACTGATCTGATCTGATTGATTAATAACATTTTGTGAAATGCTTAAAAATAAAGATATTTTTCAGTTTTACTTTATTGATTTACTGATTTATTTTTGCCTGATTTATTCAAGCCTTTAAAATAAAGGTTTGATAGAGTATTATTTAACCTCATTCACAAGTCCAACTTATCTCTTTTTATCTATGTATTTATATATTTGTTGCTGCTAAGTTGCTTCAGTCATGTCCGACTCTGTGCGACCCCATAGACGGCAGCCCACCAGGCTTCCCTGTCCCTGGAATTCTCCAGGCAAGAACACTGGAGTGGGTTGCCATTTCCTTCTCCAATGCATGAAAGTGAAAAGGGAAAGTGAAGTCGCTCAGTTGTGTCCGACTCTAGCAACCCCATGGACTGCAGCCTACTAGGTTCCTCCATCCATGGAATTTTCCAGGCAAAAGTACTGGAGTAGGGTGCCATTGCCTTCTCCCCATTTATATATTTAGGATTACTAAATTCTGCATCCAGGTGGTGCTCTGGGGGAAGATGTCACCATTTACAGAGTTTGACAAATGTAAATGCTGCACAACTCCTTCTTTAATTATACTGAAAGTATCGCAATATTTAGAGACTGTGCACTCCTTCATTCAAGGACCCTTTATGCCTTGTTTAACTTTATTAATCCAAGAGCTTGCCAAAGTAATTTGACTTTTGAAGCTCCTTTTCATAATTAATTTTTCATAAAACCTAATAAATTACTTTGGTGAATGATAGCATAAATAATCCGTATCAGTTGCTATATACAGACATTAAAAAAAATAATCACAGTTTAACATTTGATCAATGTCTTCTTTTATTGTTTGTTAATTGTCCTACCTTAAAAATCATCATTCACATGTATATATGAACTGATGAGGGGACAGTTACAATACATATATTCCACAATCATAAGAAAATTATTGGTCAAATCAGTATGGCTGAAGCAGAAGTCAGTGAAGACATGTGTGAAAATGTTTTACCCAGTCAACAATTTGGAAATTTAAAATTTTCAAAATGTTGAGTCTGATGGCTAGACTTAACATTACTGGCCAACTTTCACGGCATAGCTACACATGTTTCTTTGGCAAAAGCTATTCTTTATGTAATATATCAACTTACAAAATGCCAATAAAGTTATCTTTAATAGTTTCTGTTGGTTAATTTAATTCCCAAATACATACACTATAGTGATGTGGGTCCACCAGCCTCATCACTCCACCCTACCATCCAAAAGGTGGTCACATAATAACCCTTAAGAAATGTATTCCACAAAATAAATAGGTGGTCCCTCAACTTTCACAAAGCAGATGGGAATGATTAAAATTTCACCAACACATGTGTAGATAAATTGAAATGCTTTTAGAAGGAAAATTTCAAGTGATTTTTAAAGAACAGGGTCCACCTTTCTTCAGTTCGGTTCAGTCGCTCAGTCGTGTCCGATGCTTTGTGACCCCATGAATCGCAGCACACCAGGCCTCCCTGTCCATCACCAACTCCCGGAGTTCACTCAGACTCACGTCCATCAAGTCAGTGATGCCATCCAGCCATCTCATCCTCTGTCGTCCCCTTCTCCTCCTGCCCCCAATCCCTCCCAGGATCAGAGTCTTTTCCAATGAGTCAACTCTTCGCATGAGGTGGCCAAAGTAATGGAGTTTCAGCTTTAGCATCATTCCTTCCAAAGAACACCCAGGACCGATCTCCTTTAGAATGGACTGGTTGGATCTCCTTGCAGTCAAAGGAACTCTCAAGAGTCTTCTCCAACAC
>NW_011494615.1:5890011-5894083 GCF_000754665.1 Bison bison bison
TCTCCAACACCACAGTTCAAAAGCATCAATTCTTTGGTGCTCAGCTTTCTTCATAGTCCAACTCTCACATCCATACATGACCACTGGAAAAACCATAGCCTTGACTAGAAGGGTCTTTGTTGGCAAAGTAATGTCTCTGCTTTTCAATATGCTATCTAGGTTGGTCATAACTTTCCTTTCTTACTGTCTCAGATAGAGAGGAAAAGTAATTCATATCTTTAAATTAGCTTTGAGTAATGGTGAAGAGAGATTTGAATGAAAGTAATTATCAGGTGTATAATCTCATTAACTTGAAATAAAAATGAACTTGGGAACTGCAGTTCTGAGTATTCGTTTCCCAAATCTGTTCATAAAAGCATACATACCGTCCAACTTTTCTCCTATATCACCAACTATATATTCAGAGAAAATAATTTTGTAATGAGTAATATAAGACTTGGAAAACATAAAGAGGAGAAAAATAAAATTTGGACCAAGGGTGGTTGATGGATCCAAAGAGCATACGTAAGGATACTTTAGAGACTCAAAAGAATAATTTTACTTCAAATTTAAATTATTTAACACAGCCTTTCCTCATTATTTATTGTTTTCAAGTTTACAAAATCTTATATGTACGTAAGTTTTAAAGACTCAAGCTATCAAAGTACAGAGTATAGAAATAGTATTCTTCTTTCATCTTCTTTCAGCATGTCATTTATGAGTTTCTAGTGAGATCTGCTGGGCATGTAAATATTATATATTGTATATTTTTATAAGTAAATACAATGTATACTGAACATTTTCCAGCCATTTATGTTTTTAATTTAAAATATACCATAAACCCCATTTTATGACAGTTCATATAGACTAGCTTCCTATAAAGGCTTGCAGAATATTCGGCAATATGTAGATAATGTAATTTATTTATCTAGTTTTCTACTGAAGGATATTTAGGTGATTTTCATTGATTTTATATTATACATGGTGCCCTAAAGTGGATTCTATTCAGTGTACACAGAACCTTCTTAAGAATATGTATAGATAGCATCTCTGAAGTGGTAGGTTTGAAATGTGTAAAGGATAATGTACTTTGCATATTCCACTTGGGTGCAGTCATAGCTTCTGTTCATCTGTGGATGTGCATGGAAGCTGTGAAATAAACTTGAAGAAAAGTTTTACAATTTTTTTGACCTTGTTCTTGGGATTTTATTATTATTGGGAATAATTTTTAAATATGCTAGCATCAAGATTTCAGGTGTCTTTGAACATTTCAGCCCCAAAATGTTTGAAATATGCTTTCATGACAGCAGAGAGGGATAAAAACTGAAGTACTACCATTAGGTGCTCTTACAAAGGCAAGCACAGGTATCATATACTTATTATAAAGGAGCTTCTATTGAAATTGCTGCAGAATTTTATATTTTGAGTAGTCACAGGAGGGGAATTACAATATTATGCTACTGCAAAAGAAATCTTTGCATTACACACCATGATGAATATTTGATTCCCAGACTTATTTTTCATTCCTTGCCTCTCTAAATACATCAGAAACTACATTCTTTTTTGTCCAAAACATTTGGAAATAACCCTGGTTTTTTAGAGAGTCTCAAGCTAGCCATGTTTTTAAAATGGCTTGTTCTTTAAGACATTTTCAGGATGTTTACTGTTTAAGAACATTCAGGATTTATTACTGCACCTTTGACAACTGAATACATTTTATCCTGATCATGAATACTTCTGTCTTGAGTGTGTTAGTTGCTCAGTCATGTCCAAGTATTTGCAACCCCATGAACTGCAGCCTGCCAGGCTCCTCTGTCCATGTAATTCTCTAGGCAAGAACATTGGAGGGGGTAGCCTTCTCCAGGGGATCTTCCCAACCCAGGGATCGAACCCAGGTCTCCTGCACTGCAGTCAGATTATTTACTGTCTGAACCACCAGGGAAGCTTGAATTAGACACAGTTCCAGCTGTGAGGCTCAGAATATCTTTGAGAATATGGCAGCAGGTTAGGGAGAGAATGTGGAGTGAGCACCACTCGTCCTGACCCAAATGGGATAACTTCAATATGAGGATATCATGAGGCTCTGGGTCATAAATGACAACTGTTTCTACCTATGGGAACTGTAAAAGTAAAACCCATTTCCATTTCCCACTATAAAGATGCTTTAGGTTGAAGTAAAAAAAATCTGTGGTCATGCCTCACACTTCTGCCGTATACCAATTGTGGCACTTGGAACTGTCACTTACCCTCCTAAGCCCCAGTTTCCTTGCCTTTGAAGCTGAAGAGTACAACAATTATCGATCACAGGCTTTTTCACCATGTTGCTCCAGAGGAAATAACACCCTTTTGCTTTGTCTTCATCCCACTCCTCATCCCCACCTATCTCTGCTGGTAACATTCTTAGAATTTTGCAACCCATCTCTGAGTTCACTCCCCTTGGAAATATTACTATCTTCTTTTTGACAGAAGTTGTTACTCCCTGTGTGTGATACCCTGACACATTTCATGCAACTCTACTATAATAGAACAGGGAGGTGGAATTGGAAATTAACACATTTTTGGAGAACTTGCTGTGTGCCAGGCACTGTGCAAAGGATATTCACACGTTCTCAGTTAATTCTAAAAACAACTTTTAAAGGAGGCGATGATATCTCCATTACTCAAGTGAGAAAAGAGCCTCTGGCGGTTAAAGTCATAGAACTGGGGATCAAGGAGCTCACACAAGAGCCCATTTCAGGTGATGCTGGGGTTTGTATTCTTTATGCTAAGTAGCACTCACTGTATTGCTTTATTATTTTACTTTATATTATATATTACCCTTGTGTTTTTTCTGAAGATTCCATTTATATGGCATTCTTTTTAACAGTTTAATCGTGAAGTATAATTCACATAATATACAGTTCAGTTAAGTGGTTCAATGGTTTTTAATCATTCACAAATATGAGCAATTAAAACCATAGTCAGGACTTCTCTGGTGGTCCAGTGGTTAAGAATCCACCTTCCAATGCTAGGGACACATGTTATATCCCTAGTCCAGGAAGATTCCACATGCCATGGGGCATCAAAGCCCGTACGGCACAACTACTGAGCTGTTTGCTCCAGAGCTCATTCTTCACAGCGAGAGAAGCCACCACAATGAGAAGCTCATGGACACAATAAAGAGTAGCCCCCTCTCACTGCAACTAGAGAAAGCCTGCAAGCAGCAATGAAAACACAGTCAGCCAAAAAATAAATAAATGAAACAAAGAAAATCAACATCATATTTTTTTTTTAAAAGTCAATTTTAGAACATTTCATCACTTCTAAAAGAAACTTTGGCTACCACCCTTTAGTTATCAGCCCCCTACCAATCCACTCCTAGCCCTAAGTAACCACCAACCTACTTTCTGTCTCTACAGATTTTCAAATTTTGGACATTCACAGGAATGGACTCATATTTTATATGTAGACGCATGTAACTGCTTTCTATCACTAGCATAAAGTTTTTTAAAGTCCATCCAAGTTGTGGCATGTATCAGTACTTCATTCCTTTTTATGGTTGAATACTACTCTATTTTATCTGTAGAATGCATCTTGTTTATACATCTATCAGTTGATAGACATCTGGATTGTTTTCACATTTTGGATATTACTTTGTGAGTAATTATGCTATAAACATTCATATACAAGTTTCTGTATAGACATATGTTTTCATTTATTTCGGTATATAATGAGGAATGGAATTATTGGGTCATAAGGGAGCTCTTTGTTCAATCATCTGTACAACTGCCAGACTGTTTTCTAAATTAAATACAGTTTTTTTTTTTTCCACTAGCAGCATATGAAAGTTCCAGTTTCTCTACATCGTTGTCAACACTTGTTATTATCTGACTTTTTGATCTTAGCCACCCTAGTGTGTGTATGAAGTGATATCTCTCTCACTGAGATTTTGATTTACATTTCCCCAATAACAGTGGAAACAGTGTCAGAATTTATTTTTTGGGCTCCAAAATCACTGCAGATGGTGACTGCAGCCATGAAATTAAAAGATGCTTACTTCTTGGAAGAAAAGTTATGACCAACCTAGATAGCATATTGAAAAGCAGAGACATTA
>NW_011494615.1:5894183-5926255 GCF_000754665.1 Bison bison bison
ATGTATGGATGTGAGAGTTGGACTGTGAAGAAAGCTGAGCGCCGAAAAATTGATGCTTTTGAATTGTGGTGTTGGAGAAGACTCTTGAAAGCCCTTTGGATTGCAAGAAGATCCAAACAGTCCATTCTGAAGGAGATCAGCCCTGGGTGTTCTTTGGAAGGAATGATGCTAAAGCTGAAACTCCATTACTTTGGCCACCTCATGCGAAGAGTTAACTCATTGGAAAAGACTCTGATGCTGGGAGGGATTGGGGGCAGGAGGAGAAGGGGATGACAGAAGATGAGATGGCTGGATGGCATCACTGACTCAATGGACATGAGTCTGAATGAACTCCTAGAGTTGGTGATGGACAGGGAGGCCTGGCATGCTGAGATTCATGGGGTCGCAGAGTCGGACATGACAGAGCGACTGAACTGAACTGAACTGAATGACTAATATGAACATCTTCTCATGTACTCTTTGGCCATGCGTATATCTTACTTAGAGAAATGTTGATTCAAATTCTTCACTCATTTTAAAATTGGGTTATTTGTCTTTTTATTACTGAGTTGTGTTTATATGTATATTCCAGATACATCTTAATCAGACACACAATTTGGAAATATTTTCTGCATGCTGTGTTTTCATTTTCTTTATACTGTCCTTTAAAGCATAACATTTTAAATTCTGATTTAAAAGTAATCTCTTTGGCTTTCTTCTTGCCTCCTTCCCTATACTAATGACAATTATCTTAAAAGTTCAGTGCTGGCAACTTGGTCATAAGTGACTGCCCATAAAATTGAATTGAACTGAACTGGACAAATCTGCTGGGTTGCTATGAGGATTCTGTGAGATAACTGAAGCCAATGAGGTCTGAGGCCATCAAAGTGCTAAGTAAAGATCAAAGGTCACAAGGTCTGAGTTTCGACTTCACCAGGACAAAGAGAATTTTCAAGTATCTATGAATGTTACGTGAATAAAATTTTCATTTTGCAATTTAAATTTCACTACCTTCCTGGGAGTTCCGTCATTTATTGGTTTTGAATTACATCAAATAATTTTTCTGCCTCTATTGAGATGGTTCTTTTTCTTTCATTCTGTTAATGTAGTGAATCCCACTGATCACTTTTCAAATGCTAATCTTGGAATTCCTGAAATAACTACTGAGTCATGATATATTTTTATAGATTACTTTCATAACATTCTGGATAAATTACATTATAATTTGACAATATTTTGGAGTTCTGTATATTTTCCTGATATATCAGCTTGCAATTTTCTTTTGTTGTAATATTCTTGTCAAATTCTCATTTCTGCATTAGTCTGGCTTTACAAGAAAGCTGAGAAGTATGTTCTCTCTTTCCTAAAAGATTTTGTAAAAAAATTGGTACAATTTCTTTTTTCAAATGTTCCAAAAAATTCACCTGAGTAGCTATCCTATCTTGAAAATTCCTTCATAGAGAAGATGCTAAATCACTTCTTTTGTAAAGACATTTAGGAATAGCCATATTTTCTATTACTTTTGATCCATAATGGTAAGTTTAGTTTTTCAAAGTTTTTTTTAATTCATTAAATTTTTGAGTAATAAGCATAATACATTTCACTAAATTTTTAATGTTTAGACGTTCTGCAGGATGATGCTTCTTTTTCATTCCTGATATTGGAGATCTGTGTAACCTTTATTTTTTCCTGATTAGTTTTGCCAGATGCTTTTCAATTTTATTACTTAAATTACTTTAATCTTTGCTCACGAAATTGTATATTTGTGTTCTTTTTTTTCTGCTCTCATCTTTCTTATTTCTTTCTTTCAAATTTGGGGATTGAGTTTGCTCTTATTGTTCCAGCTTTCTAAGATGAATTTTAGTAATTGGTTTTCCACTTTCCTAATATATGCATTTATTGTTATATAGTTGGTGACAACCCTCAAGTTTGGTACATAAATTTAAAAAGTTTCTCATTCAAAATTTCAAAAAATTCTCTAAAGAAAAAATAATTCTCTGATTTTTTTTTTCCTTTGATCAAAGAGGCTTTTTTAGAAATGTGTTTCTTATTTTCCAAACTAACTTTTAGTTACTGATTTCTAGTTTCATTTCACTGTGGTCAGAGAAAACACTCAATATGAAACCCCACCCAACACACACACACAAGATTTACTCTTTCCTTCACTAGGAAGAAAGGATTAGTGACGGATCTCCTGTATTCATTCCATAACTGAACCAGATGGAGGTTAGCTTGCAGGTTTATCTGGACTCGTTTCACTTCTGGTTTTATCTCTTCAGAGAATTACCTGTGATATGTCTGTTTAGACTCTCCTCCTGTTGAGGATTTGTGCTGTTCACATGAGGAGCCTGAGAAAGACTCTGTACTGCATTTCTCTTCCAGGCCTCCAACACCCTCTGTTGCCTCTGATCCCAGCAGGACTTTCTGGAGATAACTAACCATCTTTTATTTATTTCTTTTTATTTTATTTTTTTAAATTTTATTTTATTTTTAAACTTTAGAGATAAATAACCATCTTTTAGATGTCAATATGCCACACCAGCCCATGCAGCTGTCAAAATCTGCAAATTGATTGTTTTCCTAGTAAAGACACACTAACTAGGACAAACCAGAGTCTCCCCTCATCTCCAGGTCTGGCAAATGGCTAACTGTCTCACTCACCCAGGAAGGGTTTCCCTAGCTTTGCTTCTCCATCTTTTTGATCTCTTTAATAATGTGATACATTCAGGTGTTGCACTTTGGGGTTTTTCTAGATGCTGTTGGAGGATGGGTGAGCTGCCATTACCTAGAACAAGCTTATTGGAAGCAGGGGTCCCCTTTGTGACTTCCTATATTTGTTTTTCCTTATTCACTACTTTGATTTACTTTTTGTTAGTGTGCAAACTGAGATGAATAGGAAGCTTTGCCTCCTTGACGCTTCTCACACATACAGATGTCAGGTAAAATACAACAAGAAATGTAAGATATACAGACTTCCCAGGTGGTGCTAGTGGTAAAAACCCACCTGCCAGTGCAGAAGAGGTAAGAGATGCAGGTTCAATGCCTTGGTCGGGAAGATCCCCTTAAGAAGGAAATGGCAACCCACTCCAGTGTCCTTGCCTGGGAAATCCTATGGACAGAGGAGCCTGGCGGGCTACAGTTCATGGGGTTGCATCTGAGCATCTGAGAACAGAACCTCACTACACACACAATCTTAGGAGCAAATGGAAAACTCAAAGTACCAGTAGTAGCAATGAACTTCTACCACACAGGTCTAAGTGGGAGCTGAAGCCAAAAGGAAGAGAGTTTATTGAAAACAGATACATTCATGGGTGTGATAGAACATCCCAGGAGAAACTCATACACAGTAGAGACTAAGTAATCCTTTTCTCCCATAAAAGCAAGGAAAGAGAACAACAACAGAAGCAGCAACTACGATGAAACCTTTAGATGGTTAAGTGTCTAGAGACACCATCATTAGGCCAAGGCTAGGAACACACACCTGCAGTAGCCCTAGGTGTAGAGGGTTAATCTCAATGACTAAACTCATAGTTTATTAAGCCAAGAAATTAACTGAAATCACTCCTGTAAAATAGTTAGGGCTTCTGTAGGAGAAAGTTCATATCAAAGCCCTAAGAATATTCCCATGGCTCAGAATAACATCCCTAAAAACAATGGCAGCTGAAGGGGACGTTGCAGAAACATAGAAAGCACTTGAAGAAATACCATGATATTAAAGTTAGTAGACAAAGAAATGGGAGGGCTGCCTCCCAGGAACACAGATAATAGAGCAATTGGGAAAATAATTTTAATTTAGTATATTTTAAATAGAAAAGTAACAAAGAATGTTTCCTCTACGCTGATCTGAAAGTACTCTTCCTACAGATACCTAGGAAGCCTGGGTAAAATATAACAAAAGAATATCTTAAAGGCATAAAAGCACACTTGCAAACAAAAAGTAAACCACCAGGTGTTGAAATGAAGAGAGAATAAAAATCAAAATTCTAAGCATCTGTTTATTACTACTATCCCAGAGGCTGAACAGAGGGAAAGAAAGCCAGGTGGATGCATGCCTGTCACATTTGCGTTTGGGTTTCGGCACCCTTTACAGACAGGTAAAAAGGGCTTACTTGGGGTGTGATGTTGGAATAAAAACGACTGCCCAAAGCTGGGAACTAGAGAGGATCACAGGAACTAGAAAAAATGCTAACTTACTAGCACAGGTGGATCATGGAGTCTTCTCTATTTCTCTTGTGGAACTGATTAAAAGGTTTCTCCTGAGATAGCCAACCCTGAGGGAGGGATCTGTATGAGAACATCATAAATTACTGTTTTAAATGACTGCAGAAATAAAAGGAATAACTGAAACTAATGACACAAAAAGACATCACGACAAAAGGGAATAAGCAGATTTATTTAAAGAAAATTACATAAAATTTCTCTAGAAAAAAATTAAAACTGAAATACAGAGTGCAGGGAGGAGAGAACAAAAGGAAGGAAGAAAGAGTAAGATACATGGAGTATGGGAAGAGAAGCTACGATGCTGTGACAATAGTCCTAGAGGTGATGGGAAGGGGTTTTGAAAGTTCATGGCAGTAAGTCTTGTGTTTAAGAGACATAAACATGAGTCTCAAGCATGATAAATAATAAATCTACAACTATATGACTTGCATACAAATATAGATAAAAATGATTTCAATAGCAAACAAAAAGAAAAGACTACTTCAAAAGGAATAATAATGAAAATGGTCGCAAACTTTTTAATAGAGACAAACAGAGACCTGTATAAAAATGAGCAAACCAAATAAATAGGAAGCCTGGTAAACAAATGGAAAAAAAAATAACCAATGTGGTGTAAATGAATGCAAATTTATCAAGAATTCTCAGTAATATTAAGTAATTAAACATGTAATTTATAAAATAAAAATGTATAGATTAAATAAGAAATAAAGGGCTTCCCTGGTGGCTTAGTGGTAAAGAATCCATCAGCCAATACAGGATACAAGGGTTAGAGCCCTGAACCAGGAAGATCCTACAAGCCTCAGAGCAACTAAGCTTGTGAGCCATAACTACTGAGCCTGTGAGCAACTACTGAGCCCACGGTGCCCTAGAGTCCATGCTATGCAACGACAGACGCCACCGCACTGAGCAGCCTGCACACTGAAACTAGAGAGTAGCCCCTGCTCGCTGCAACCAGAGAAAGCCCATGCAGCAATGAAGACCCACTGCATCCAAAAATAAAGTTAAAAACATAAAGAAAGAAATGTCTGCTCTATATTAAACCACATACCATGGAGAATTGCAGAAGGAAAGTTAAAAAACTGGTATTTTCTTGAATTATTTATTACTTAATCTATGTGCAGGTCAAGAAAAAACGGAACCAGACATGGAACAATAGCCTGGTTCAAAATCAGGAAAGGAGTACGTCCAGGCTATATATTGTCACTCTGCTTACTTAACTTATATGCAGAGTACATCATGCAAAATGCCAGGTTGGATGAAGCACAAACTCGAACAAGATTGCCAGGAGAAATAATAATAACCTCAGATATACAGATGATACTATCCTTATGGCAGAAAGTGAAGAGTAACTAAAGAGCCTCTTGATGAAAGTGAAAGAGGAGAGTGAAAAAGCTGACTTAAAACTCAACATTCAAAAAATGAAGATCATGGCATCTGATCCCATCACTTCATGGAAAATAGATAGGGAAAATCATTTTCCCCATAGATAGATGGGGAGATCATTTGCAGTCATCTCCAAAATCACTGCAGATGGTGGCCACAGCCATGAAATTAAAAGACGCTTGCTTCTTGGAAGAAAAGCTATGACAAACCTAGATGGCATATTAAAAAGCAGAGACATCACTTTACTGACAAAGGTCTGTCTAGTCAAAACTATGGTTTTTCCAGTAGTCACGTTTGGATGTGAGAATTGAAAGCTGAGAAATATAAAGAAAGCTGAGAGCCAAAGAATTGATGCTTTCGAACTGTGGTGTTGGAGAAGACTGTTGACAGTCCCTTGGACTTCAAGGAGAGCAAACTAGTCAATCTAAATGAAATCAGTCCTGAATATTCATTGGAAGGACTGATGCTGAAGTTCCAATAGTTTGGCCATCTGATGTAAAGAACTGACTCATTAGAAAAGACCCTGATTCTGGGAAAGATTGAAGGCAGGAGGAAAAGGAGACGACAGAGGATGAGATGGTTGGATGGCATCATGGACTCGATGGACAAGAATTTGAGCACCCTCCACGAGTTGGTGATGAACAAGGAAACCTGGTGTGCTGCAGTCCATGGGGCTGCAAAGAGTTGGACATGACTGAGCGACTTAACTGAACCAGAAATACAGAAATTAGTATAAAATGTATTTGTTTCCTCAGTTTCAATAGCCATGCATTAGAAATACAGTCACTTTGAAAGGGACAAATTATGCCTAAAATTTTCTTGCACTTTATCTATTACATGACCTGCAACATAACTTCTTGGCCCCCAAAACTCCACCCATATTTATGGGGAGATTCACAATAAAGGGAGATTGAAAAAAGGCAAACCCATGAACCCTGAAACAGATCCTACCACATCCCATCCAATCCAGTGATATCAGTTGCCTGATGAACATTCAGTCTCTCTCACCTACCCTCTCCAATAGGGTAGTAACATTGTAATAACATTAGGATTCAGAGTTTGTAGTATAAAGTGGACAAATACATCTGTTTCACTGAAACCCATTCTTTATTTTTTATATTCATAATTCAAAATAATTTTATGCTAATAATTGATTCAAGAGCAAAATGATTCTATTCTTTTAATCTTGGGCATTTATGTGCAGTGTTATTGGGCAGTATATTTCCTATTTAGTGAAATGTCCTGTTTTCAAATCTAGAGGCACTTTACAAACCTACAGGCCACTGTCAGTCTGACTCCTTAAAGACAAAAAGCAAAAGTCAGAAGTTAAGAAACACCTGGAGTAACAAGCAAATTTGGCCTTGGAGTACAGAATGAAGCAGGGCAAAGGCTAATAGAGTTTTGCTAAGAGAGTGCACCGGTCATAGCAAACACCCTCTTCCACCAACACAAAAGAAGACTCTACACATGGACATCACCAGACAGTCAATACCGAAATCAGATTGATTATATTTTTTGCAGCCAAAGACTGAGAAGGTCTATACAGTCAGCAAAAACAAGACCAGGAGTGGACTGTGGCTCAAATCATGAACTCCTTATTGCCAAATTCAGACTTAAATTGAAGAAAGTAGGGAAAATCACTAGACCATTCAGGTATGACCTAAATCAAATCCCTTACGATTATAGAGTGGAAGTAACAAATAAATTCAAGGGATTAGATATGATAGAGTGCTTGAAAAACTATGGACAGAGGTTCATGACATTGTACAAGAGGCAGTGATCAATACCATTCCCAAGAAAAAGAAATGCAAAAAGGCAAATGGTTGTCTGACGAGGCCTTACAAACAGCTGAGAAAAGAAGAGGAGCTAAAGGGAAAGGAGAAAAGGAAAGATATAACCATGTGAATGCAGAGTTCCAAAGAATATCAAAGAGAGATAAGAAAGCCTTCCTAAGTGATCAATGCAAAGAAATAGAAGAAAACAATAGAATGGGAAAACCTAAAGATGGCTTCAAAAAAATTAGAGATACCAACAGAACTTTTCATGCAAAGATGGGCTCCATAAAGGACAGAAATGGTATGGACCTAACAGAAACAGAAGATACTAAGAAGAGGTGGCAAGAATACACAGAAGAACTGTACTAAAAAGATCTTCAAGACCCAGATAACCACAATGGTGTGATCACTTACCTAGAGCCAGACATTTGGAATATGAAGTCAAGTGGGCCTTAGGAAGCTTCACTATGAAGAAAGCTAATAGAGGTGATGGAATTCCAGTTGAACTATTTCAAATCCTAAAAGATGATGCTGTGAAAGTGCTGCACTCAATATGCCACAAATTTGGAAAACTCAGCAGTGGCCACAGGACTGGAAAAGGTCAGTTTTCATTCCAATCCCAAAGAAAGGCAATGCCAAAGAATGTTCAAACTACTGCACAATTTTACTCATCTCATATGTTAGCAAATTAATGCTCAAAAGCCTCCTAGCCAGGCTTCAACAGTACATGAACTGTGAACTTCCAGATGTTCAAGTTGGATTTAGCAAAGGCAGTGGAACCAGAGATCAAATTGCCAACATCCGTTGGATCATCGAAAAAGCAAGAGAGTCCCAGAAAAACATCTACTTCTGCTGTATTGATTATGCCAAAACTTTCGCTGTGTGGATTACACCAAACTGTGGAAAATTCTTCAAGAGATGGGAATACCAGACCACTTGACCTGCCTCCTGAGAAATCTGTATGCCAGTCAAGAAACAAGTTAGAATTGGACATGGAACAGACTGGTTCCAAATCGGGAAAGAAGTACGTCAGGGCTATATATTGTCACCCCGCTCATTTAACTTATATGCAGAGTACATCATGAGAAATGCTGGGTGGGATGAAGCACAAGCTGGAATCAAGATTGCTGGGAGAAATATCAATAACCTCAGATATGCAGATGACATCACACTTATGACAGAAAGTGAAGAAGAACTAAAGAGCCTCTTGATGAAAGGGGAAAAGGAGAGTGAAAAATTTGGCTTAAAGCTCAACATTCAGAAAACTAAGATCATGGCATCTGGTCCCATCACTTCATAGCAAATAGATGGGGAAACAATGGAAACAGTGAGAGACTTTATTTTCTTGGGCTCCAAAATCACTGCAGATGGTGGCCACAGCCATGAAATTAAAAGACACTTGCTCCTTGGAATAAAAGCTATGACAAACCTAGACAGCATATTAAAAAGCAGATACATAACTTTGCCAACAATGGTCCATCCAGTCAAAGCTATGGTTTTTCCAGTAGTCATTTACGGATGTGAGATTTGGACTTAAAGAAAGCTGAGTGCCAAAGTATTGATGCTTTTGAACTGTGGTGTTGGAGAAGACTCTTGAGAGTTGCTTGGACTTCAAGGAGATCCAACCAGTCCATCCTAAAGGAAATCAGTCCAGAGTATTCATCGGAAGGACTGATGCTTAAGCTGAAACTCCAGTATGCTGGCCACCTGATGAGAAGAACTGACTGGTTGGAAAAGACCCTGATGCTGGGAAAGACTGAAGGCGGGAGAAGGGATGACAGAGGATGAGATGGTTGGATGCCATCACCAACTCAATGGACATTGAGTCTGAGTAGACTCCAGGTGTTGGTAATGGACAGGAGGCCTGGTGTGCTGCAGTCCATGGGGTTGCAAAGAGTCGGACATGACTGAGTGATTGAACTGAACTGAATACTAAGAATCTGAAAGCTACACTAAAACTTGAACACCTTATTTTAGCTAGTCCTTCCAGCCTTTATTCCAGTTCATTTTCTTGTAGTTTAGGCTAATGCTAACACACTTAGTATCTGGTTTCTCAATCTAGGGCACAAAATAAAGAGCCAAATAGAAAAGAAAGACGGGAGGGCTGTTGGAAAGGAAAACAAGGGCACGAGTCATAAGTGACACCTATTAGCAACACCTAATTAGTGCGGCCTAATTAGGTGACACCTATGTTGTTTAGTCACTAAGTCATGTCCAACTCTTTTGTGACCCCATGGACTTTAGCCCACTAGTCTCCTCTGTCCATGTGCAATCCATTTTTTTTTAATCCAAGTGATCTAACATTCAATTGGTAAACTGAGGATGGATATGATTGTAATATGAAAAAAAATCTTTGGTCTTACAAGATTTCCCCCAACACAGTAGTGATTTGAAACATTCAAGGGTAAGTTTCCCCACATGGAAAAAGAAAAGACTAAGCAATATATACAAACAAATGTGCAAAAGTGGAAGTCCTAAAGAGTATTAATACCTACTTTCAGTGAAAGCAATAGCTGGCTGATATGGCCGATATACTTTCGGGGGTCCCCAGTGACTCAGACACTTAAATAATCCCTTCCTCTTGCATATCATTGGAATCTGCTACTTTAAGCAAACAGTATCTTGAAGGCGAAGGGATAGCAGTTCCAGTGATGAAGTTATGTCAGGTAAGAAGACTGGAATAGAGAGTCACCTTCTAGCCTAGAAGTAGCTACAGTGTTGCAAGAGGGGGTTGAGTGAGAGTCTGTAAGAAGGACACAAGACAGGGTCACATAGGCAGCTCGAGAGGCTGAGAGCAGCCCTCACCCGCCGCCAGCAAGAAGAGGAGGATCTCAGTCCTGCAATAGCAAGAAACTGGATTCTCCCAACAACTATGTAAGCTGGGAAGGTCCCCAGATCCCCAAGAGAAAAATAGCCTGGCTGACACCTGGGTTGCCGCCTTGAGAGACCCTGAGCAGAAGACCCAGCTTAACCAGTCAGACTGTGATCCAAAGAAATTGTGAGCTAATGAATGTGCCCTGTCTGAAGTCCCTAAGCTGGTGATAATTTATTATACAGCAATAGAAAACAAGCACAATTGTTTTAGTGGCTTGAAAAACTGCCATACTTTCCATCATGTTAAATTATATGAGGAACTGGGGAATACGGATGAAGAAGCTGCAAAGATATTTCCCTCAGGATTAGAATAATTGACATGGACACTCTAGATTAGATTTTTAGTTTTAAAGAAACTTTCTTCCAAGCAAATGACCTCGAGTTCCTCATTTTGAAGGAAGCAGCCCAGTTTTAGGCTGCAAAGAATCAGGTGGTTGAGATGGTTGTGACAATCATATCGATGACAGTGAAGACTAAACTGTGCTAGGCTTTGTTTTGTTTTGATTTTTAAATTTCTCCCAGTGTTATAGATACAGAGTTTCATAACTTTTTTATGTTTTTGTCTTTGCTCTATCTTTCCCGTAAGCTCTATAAATTTTAGTGTGGGGTATGCATGCACACACGTACAGTTGGCCTTTAAACAACACAGTTTGAACTGCACTTTTTGAACAATAAATGCCCTAGTACTATAGGACCCAGGGTCGGTTGAATCTGCAGATGCAGAACAGTGGGTACTAAGGAAGTTATACACTGAGAAAGTTATACTGAAATAATTTGCTGTGCAGGGGGCTAGCTCCCTTAACCCTGTGTTGGTCAAAGGTCAACTTCAAGAAACAGATACACACAAACATGCACAGTGACAGATATACACACACAAATATAGACAGAGATATATACATACACACAAAGATACAGGTATACACTCACTCATACACACATACATGGCATTACAGCAGAGACACATATATTCTGACCTTCTCCATTCTCACAAATCACAAATAACAGCAGAGTGGAGATGCTATACATTTAGCTTCTCCTTTGGACCCTGTTCTCTTCAAGGCACAGCAAGTCCACTAGAAAATTAAAGTCCTGTATGTTCTGCCTTAAGGCCCACCACACATCTCTGGGTAAGTGTCAGTCTAGTAGGGGATGAGGGTTATGCTCAGTGTTCGGTTCTCCGATATCTTCTCTGCCACACTGCTGCTGCTGCTAAGTCACTTCAGTCTTGTCCGACTCTGTGCGACCCCACAGATGGCAGCCCACCAGGCTCCCCCCTGCCACACTGACATACACTGTATATGGTGCTGGTAAAGAAACCATATTTTCATATAAATGCTCATTTTATTAATTAAGGTCAATGTAATGGGCATATTTTTTACTGAGACAACCGCTATAACTGTGTCAATAAAGCTTCTCTGTATTTCCAACCAGATGTATATTAATCCTTGTTTCTTGTCTCCTGGGGTGTAAAACAAACTATTTTTCAATAGAGAAGAGGTGATATGCCAAAAGATAGAACAGGGATTATCAAACTATGACCCATAGGTCACAATCCTGCCCAGTCTCTGTTTCTATAAATGAAGTTTTATTGGAACATAGCCACATTCATTCATTTACATATCATCCATGACTTCTTTGGAGCTACAATGGGAGAGTTGAGCAGTTGTGACAGACAGTATGGTCCAGAGAACTGAATTAGAAATGACACAGAATATGTACTATTTCTCCTTTTAGAAAAAAATATGCCAACCCCTGAGATTGAATCCTAGGTCTCTAAAAACTACAATTAGTTTCTATTTCTCTTGCCTATTCTCCACCCCAGAGTAAGGCATCAATTGGCTACCTTTGCAATCAGTAACTCCTATCTTCCTAAAAGTACATTAAGAGATAGAAATGCTTCCATCAACCACTGTTACTTCTTCTCTAACCAAATAAGGAAAAGTAAAGGATTTTAAAAGTTCTTATTTTGGCAAAAGAAGTTGATTTGATCTTCAATTGGGAAAAAAAAATAATTGATAACTTAATTCCAGTCCTTGCACCCACATTTGTGATGATTCTGCCTGCTTTATACAGTAAGTCCCTGACATTCAAATATGTTCCCTTCCAAAAGCAAGTTTTTAACACCAACTTGTTCATAAGTCAAACAAAGTTGGCCTAGGTACCCAACTGATCAGCTATGTAGCATTGTACTGTAATAGGTTTATAATACTTTTTACACAAATACACAAAAAATAAAACATTTTTAACCTCATAGTACAGTACCTTGAAAAGTACAGTAGGACAGTACCACAGCTGGCACACAGGGGCTGGCACCAGGTGAACAGCAAGAAGGGTCACTGACTGGAGAGGGAGAAGAGGTGGGAGATAGTAGAGCTGAAGGATCATCGCGGGCTGCAATTTCACTCATTCCTGACATAGACGGAATGCACATTGGCATCTTTGAAAGTCCACAACTTGAAGATCCGTATGTAGGGGACTTACTACACCATGCACTGGAATGTGTATGTCATGAAAGTGAAAGTGAAGTCGCTCAGTCGCGTCCGCGTCTGCGGCCCCATGGACTGTAGTCTACCAGGCTTCTCCGTCCATGGAATTTCCCAGGCAAGAGTACTGGAGTGGGTTGCCATTTCCCTCTCCAGGAGATCTTCCCGACCCAGGGATTGAACCTGGGTATCCCGCATTGTAGGCAGATTCTTTACCGTCTGAGCCACCAGGGAAGTCATGTCATAGATACACATATACACAAGTGTCACATACAGCATGTGATACTATTGTCTCCTCTACCCCCTCCTAAAACAAATCAATCAGATACAAGCTCTCCTCAGGTATGTCTTGGTTATCTTTCAGCTTCAACGATAATCTTCATAATTTGTACCACTTGAGATGTACCTTGAACCCCACACCTAATGTGTAAGTTGAAAGAACTTAGCCATCTCCTCTCTGAGCTATTTAAATTCTGTTGAAAGACATTAGGTGAGAAAGGTTCATGCTAAAATAATGCAGACAAATGGTGGCTAATACAAGTGAAATGATAAATGAACATTTGAATTCTGTCTCCAGTGGAGATGCGGAGTGCTGATGAGCTCCATGTGTGGTGCTGAGGTCTCCTATTTGTCATAATTATAGAATAGATTTTAGGTCATTTACCTAGAAAGAGTGTCTAGAGTTTATTGTTTAAATGGAAACCTTTCTCTGCTGGGAAATCTTTCTGTAATCTTTTATTATCTGAGATAGATGGAGCGGTCATCCCTGACAAATTGAATGATGCTGTTATTAGTTGGGAAACTCTATGTCCTGGAAAGTCTCATTCTTGTTCACTGCTCTTAAATACTATGTGACTGGCTATTTTCTCTTTTGTCTCTATAAACATGAGGGGATGTATGTATGTTGGTAAACACACTATTGGGCTTAAATGTCCAGGATGCCCAGTCTTTGTCATTAGTACTAGGAGAAAACCTTCCCCATCTGGCATGTCCTCATCCTCCCAATCTAACCTAAGAATAGTGGAACCTGAAGGAGACTTTTAGAAAAGTATAGATGCTCTCCTGAAAAGTGCCAGTCGCATCTCACACATTTGACATTGGTATCTTTTCTAATATAGAATATATTTAAAATAAAATGTAAGACAAACAAAATTCTAAGAAAATTAAATCACCATTACTTCCTCTCTATCTCGCTATCAACTGATACCCTTGTTTATACTGCACTAAAGGAACAGAAGCAATCGTAGGACCATATCTATAAGTCCCATCATATAAACCCAGCCACCTACATGTGGGCTCACATGCTTTACTTTCTCTCCCATTCCAGGATGACCCATCCATGCTCCCACTGAAGGTCAACACATCTGTTTGTTCACTATGGCAATGATTTTCCTCACTATTAGGTGATTCCTATCAGCATTAAAAGAAATTCTTATTTCTCCATTTGAACAAGCCCTCAAACAAACAAACACAGATCTCTTGACTTACTTTACCCTCCAATATGGTATTATTTCTCTCTATAGCCTTATATCTAATTCCTGGAAAGAAATCATGACTGACTTTCATTTCTTTTTTCCCCTCAGCATAATAAATGGCAAATATGAAAACCCCTCAGAGAACATCATATTCAATGGTAAATACTAAATGTCTTTAATATCAAGATCAAGGCAAGGTTATTGGTTGTCACCACTTCTAGTCAACACAGTACTGGAATAACCAGAACAGTTAGGAAAGAAAAAGAAATAAAAAGCACCAAAAATATATAGAAAAAAAGTAAAATTGTTTCTGTTCCCAAATTATATGATCCTATATACAGAAAAACATAAAGATTCTGCAACATTTTTTAAAATAAGTGAGTTCATCAAATAGGATATAAAGGCAATACGCGAAAATAAGTTGCATTTCTACACAATGACAATCTGAAGAGAAAATTCAAAAATAATTTCATTTATAATAGCATCAAAAAGAACAAAACAGTTAGAAATTAGCTTAATCAAGGAGATAAAAGATTTCTTGTAGTATAAAGAAAACTACCAAACACTGCTGAAAGAAATGAAAGAACACTTAAACAACTGAAAAGACATTCCCTGTTCACAGACTGAATGACAATATTGTTAAGATGACAGTATTACCCAGAACAAACTACAGATTCAGTGCAGTTCCTCTCAAAATCCCCATGATGTCTTGCAGCAATAGGAAAACTCATCCTAAAATTCACATGGAATCTCAAGGAACCCTAAATAACGCAAACCATCTTGACAAAGAAAAACCAACTCTGGAGGACTCACACTGTGTCCTGATTTCAAAACTCACTACAGAGTTTCAGGAATCAATATAGTTGGGCACTGGTATAAAGACAGACACATGGAATCAAGAGCCCGTAACAACCCTCACGCATATGATCAAATAATTTTAAACCAGAAGGGCAAGAGGATTCAATTCAATGACAGTCTTTTCAACAATTGGTTCTGGTAAAACTGGATATCCACATGCAAAAGAATGAAGTTGAACCTTCACCCAATGCCTTATACATAAATTAACTCAAAATGAATCAAAGACCTAAATGTAGGACCTAAAAGTAATAACCTCTTAGAACAAAACCATAAGGAAAAGCTTCACGACAGGGATGTGGCAGTAATTTCTTGGTGCTAGTGGTAAGGAACCTATCTGCCAATGCAGGAGGTGTAGGAGACGTGAGTTTGTGTCTTTCGTGCATCAAAAGGTACTTTCAACAGAGTAAAAAGGCAATCTACCAAATGCAAGAAACTATTTTCAAATCACATATCTGATAAGGGATTGATAAATATTAATACATAGGAAACTCAGCAATGACAACGGCAACAGCGAATGATTCAAAAGTGTGCAAAGAACCTGAGCAGACACTTGTCCACCGAAGATTACACTCATGGCCAACGATCACAGGAAAAGCATTCAATATCACTAATGATCCGTGGATGCAAATAAAAACTACAGTGAGATACCACCTCACGCCCATTTGAAGGCAAGGGGGCGGAGGGAGGGAGGGAGGAAGGAGAGAAATAACACGTGTTGGTGAGATACGCACCGTTGGTGGGATCGCAGTATGGTACAGCCTCTGTGGAAAACAGGACAGCAGTTCCTCAACACATAAAAGCTAAAATACTGATATAAGTCAGCATTTCCATTTCTGAATGCATACCCAACAGAAATGAAAACAGGTTCTCAAATAGATATTTGTACAGTCATGTTCATAGCAGCATTATTCACAATAGGTAATGCGGAAGCAACCCAAGTGTCCACCAAAGATGAAAGGGTAAGAAAAACAAGGTCTATGCATACAAAGGAATGTTTATTCAGTGCTTAAAAGGAATAAAATTATGACATATGCTACAACATGGATGCGCTTTGAGGACTTAATGCTAAGTGAAATATAGCAACCATAAAAAAGACAAATATTGCATTATTTCATGTATGTGATGGATCCAGAACTGTCAAAATTACAGAGACAGGAAGTAGAGACATAAATTGAGTAGAGGGACTTGGGTGGGGAAGGAGGAAGAAAATTGCTATTTAATTTGTACAGAGACTCATTTTCACTAGATGAGAAGAGTTCTGGAGATGAAGTGGGGTGATGGCTGCACACTAATATGAATGGAGTCAATACCACTGCCCTGTGTACTTAAAAATGGTTAAGATAATAACATTTTATATGTACTTTATCACAATAAAAATATCATTTAATTTAAATCTCAGTTTTATAAGAATAAATATATGAAGTAAAATATATTAATCAGTTTTTTGCAAAGCTCTTGGATCAAATGTGACTTAATTCATACTCAGGAAATAGAAATCTTGGTAATTTTCCAGACAAGCCAATGAGAAAAAAAGAAAGTCATCAAATAAACAATCACAGTCCAAATAAAATGCTTTAAGATGGAAGTTTATCTCTATTGTTAATACATAGGCACTTGTTTTATTCACAGTGCTAACAGCATGTGTCAATCCATGTTTAATGCCCACTTTGGTTTTGTTTCGTCTCTCTTCCAACATACTCTGTAAAATCAGCTTCTCCTTCCCCAGAATTTTACCTAGATGATGTTCCTCCCTTCAATCCTCTACAATTCCTTTACTCCAATCATTCCTTCCCTATGAAAAGATTTTTTTTCTTTCCATCTGTGTGTGTGTTATTTTTAAGAAAAAGTGGAAAACTGTGGACACTCCATTTAAAACAAAAAAAATCTTACAAGCAACATACAAAGATTTACCGAAACTGGTAACTAAGCAACTAAAAAAGAATCTAGATAATGTCAAATTGTTAGTAAGATCTGAGAACACACTGAACATTTCCTACTTCCTCACTGAAGGTCATTAATGCTATGTGGTGGCAAATTCTAATTCTGTCTTCATTACAGTCATTTGGACATTTGTCAGCAATCCTGAATTCTTTGAAAAACCAACAATTTCAAGCATGCAAATGGTGCAGTCCAGATATGAACAGTTAAAAATACACACTAGGACTTCCCTGGTGGCCCCATGGTTAAGAATCTCCCTGGCAATGCAGGGGACACAGGTTTGATCTCTGGTCCTGGAAGGTTCCACATGCTGCAGGGCAACTAAGCCTGTGAGCCACAGTTACTGAGCCCACGTGCTGCAACTACTGAAAACCGCACACAGAGGCCGTGAGAAGCCACTGCTATGAGAACCCTGCACACAGCAGCAAAGGGTAGCCCTTGCTTACCAGAGACAAAGCCCAGGCACAGCAACAAAGACTCAGCGCAGACAAAAGTAGTAAATAAATAACATTTTAAAAACAAACACTAGAAAGAAAACAGAGTATCAATATCCGAGTTGATTCCCCAAGTTCAAAAGTTTCTTACAAGTTATACATATTCATCCAATATTTACGCAACATGTGAGAACATGTACATGTATTCACCATCTAAATCTACCAGGTACCGTGATTTGTCTGTTCACACACATAATTTAATTCTCATATAATTTCTGTATCATTATTCCAATTTTATACATTAAAAGAG
This sequence comes from Bison bison bison, assembly GCF_000754665.1. Lineage (NCBI taxonomy): Eukaryota > Metazoa > Chordata > Mammalia > Artiodactyla > Bovidae > Bison > Bison bison. The sequence continues at coordinate 5,911,914 of NW_011494615.1, forward strand.
AAACTACTTAGTGAGAGATGCAACCAATTTTAAATTGCATCCCAGGGACGGGGGAGCCTGGTGGGCTGCTGTCTATGGGGTCGCACAGTGTCAGACAGGACTGAAGTGACTTAATAGTAGTAGATGTCTGTGTAATTAAAAGGATAATATAGCTTCTACTGGTATACATCAGTTCATTCATCAAATATGTATTGACATTCTCCTTGGTGCAATAGTTCTTGGAATAGTTATTTAAAATATAGTGTCTTTCATCAAAAGCTTACTTTCTCATTGGATAGTAACAATGAAAATTCAGACAACTATAATATATGGAAGGGTATGATCAATTTCATGGGAACTTTATAAACTAAATGCTGTAGAATAATTGATGTAGGTAACTCTGGAGGGCAGAATATCATTTTGGAGGAAAATGGAACAATCTAAGTGAAAACTAATAAAAATTGCCTGATCAATAGTAAGAGCTAACATTTATTGAGTCCTGCCAGGTGGTTTATATATATTAATTCATTTTATTTTTCAGCCATTCCATGAAGTTGTATCATTCCTTTTGTCTACAGTAAGTGCTGTATGCAACCTCATCCATCTAATAAGTGATAAAACTAAGATCCAAGACCAGGCAGTCAATCCAAAATTCTGCTTCCCAATAGTTATGCCTTACTACATACCAAGTAAAGAATATGACATCTCAGGAACAAGTTTATCAAAGAATGTAGATTCGGTATATGTAGATACAATGTACATGAAAAACTACATTATAGTGAGGATGGCAAAAGGAACGTAGGCGGTTCCTTTAATACAAAAGGCGTCTCTAGTTTGAAGTGGTACAGAGTTAGCTCTAAGTAGATGGTGAAAGGTCATGTATAGTTCATTTCCCTCGAGGAGGCATTCTTTGCTGTATCATAGGTCCCTAGAGGTTTGAGATTATACCTGTCATGTCTTTGCTGTACCCCAGCACCTAACATTGGAGAAGGCGATGGCACCCCACTCCAGTACTCTTGCTTGGAAAATCCCATGGACAGAGGAGCCTGGTAGGCTACAGTCCATGGGGTCGCTAAGAGTCGGACACGACTGAGCGACTTCACTTTCACTTCTCACTTTCATGCATTGGAGAAGGAAATGGCAACCCAGTCCAGTGTTCTTGCCTGGAGAATCCCAGGGACGGGGGAGCCTGGTGGGCTGCTGTCTATGGGGTCGCACAGAGTCAGACACGACTGAAGCGACTTAATAGTAGTAGTAGCATCTAACATAGTGAGTTCCAGGCCCATATACTTAATATATTTTGTTATTTAATTGACTGTATCCTTAAAATATTTCAAGTATTCCATTTTAATTTATCTACTGGCATGATGCATCACTATGTTAGATGCTGGGGTACACCAAAGACATGATAGGTATAATCTCAGACCTCTAGGGACTAATGATTCAGCAAAGAATATAAGTATTTTAAATTGGTAAATGAACATATTAACTTTAGGAACATGGCTATTTTTGTCCAGTAAGGGAAGGAGGAAAAAGATTGGAGGATACATTTACATGTATACACACACACACACACACACACATACACAGTTAAGTAAATCTGGCAAGTTTACTCTGTGTATGTGTGTGTCTCTGTGTGTGAAGAAATTGTGAAGATTTCTCAAGGGCACTACTGACTTTTGGAGTTAGATAATTCTTTGTGTGGTGGACAGTCATGTGCATTCTAGAATGTTTAACATCATCTTTAGGCTCCACTCACTAGAGGAGATTAGATATATACAGACACAAACATATACATGTAAATGACTACATGTAAATCATTATTAGAATGTAATGCATTAATGTAATGTATTAGAATGAATATATTAATGTTCAGTTCAGTTCAGTTGCTCAGTCATGTCCGACTCTTTGCAACCCCATGAATTACAGCACGCCAGGCCTCCCTGTCCATCACCAGCTCCCGGAGTTCACTCATACTCACATCCATTGAGTCGGTGATGCCATCCAGCCATCTCATCCTCTGTCGTCCCCTTATCCTCCTGCCCCTAATCCCTCCCAGCATCAGAGTCTTTTCCAATGAGTCAACTCTTCACATGAGGTGGTCAAAGTACTGCAGTTTCAGCTTTAGCATCATTCCTTCCAAAGAACACCCAGGACTGATCTCCTTTAGAATGGACTGGTTGGATCTCCTTGCAGTCCAAGGGACTCTCAAGAGTCTTCTCCAACACCACAGTTCAAAAGCATCAGTTCTTCGGCGCTCAGCTTTCTTTATGGTCCAACTCTCACATCCATACATGACTACTGGAAAAACCATAGCCTTGACTAGATGGACCTTTGTTGGCAAAATAATGTCTCTGCTTTTCAAAACGATATCTAGGTTGGTCATAACTTTTCTTCCAAGGAGTAAGCGTCTTTTAATTTCATGGCTGCAGTCACCATCTACAGTGATTTTGGAGCCCCCCAAAATAAAGTCTGACACTGTTTCCACTGTTTCCCCATCTATTTCCCATGAAGTGATGGGACCAGATGCCATGATCTTCGTTTTCTGAATGTTGAGCTTTAAGCCAACTTTTTCACTCTCCACTTTCACTTTCATCAAGAGGCTTTTTAGTTCCTCTTCACTTTCTGACATAAGGGTGGTGTCATCTGCATATCTGGGGTTATTGAGATTTCTCCCGGCAATCTTGATCCCAGCTTGTGGTTTTTCCAGTCCAGCGTTTCTCATGATGTACTCTGCATATAAGTTAAATAAGCAGGGTGACAATATACAGCCTTGATGTACTCCTTTTCCTATTTGGAACCAGTCTGTTGTCCCATGTCCAGTTCTAACTGTTGCTTCCTGACCTGCATATAGGTTTCTCAAGAGGCAGGTCAGGTGGTCTGGTATTCTCATCTCTTGAAGAATTTTCCACAGTTTATTGTGATCCACACAGTCAAAGGTTTTGGCATAGTCAATAAAGCAGTCAATAATAAATAAATATTAGGTTTAATTAATTAATATATATTAATATGTGTTTTGTCTTATTAGTGAGCTCTGGCATGCATATTGGCATGGAAATATTTATAACTCTTAAAAATATTACAATTAATTTATGAATATATAAGAAGGGTGATTAATGGCATAATGGAAAATACTGAATAATGGTACCAAGTTATTTGGTGGTTCTGAAAAAAACAGAATCTAAGGTCAGATTTAAAAGTTGAGTGAGAATTAATAGGACAAGAAAGAGTGTAAAAATCATTGTTTTAAACTAATATGTAATATACTGTAGTGTAATCCCCCTAAATTCGTTATCTTTCAAGTTGGCTTGATGTTCTTGACCTTTTGCAGTACATTTTATATTGGAGAATTGATTTGTCAATACTAGAATGCTGATTGAGATTTGATTAAATTCACAGATCAATCTGAAGAGTGTTGCATCAAAACAGTATTGAGTTCTCCAACATCGAGCATGGTAAGACCACCTACTTATTTGAATGTTCTTTCATTTTCCTAAATATGATTGTAGCTTCAAGGGCAGAGGCTTGCACACCTTCTATGATATCTATTCTTTTATTTGAACTATTTGATGTTATTGTAATGCTATTTTACGTGACTTCTTTTTGCTGATGGAATTATAATTTTATAGTAAGTTACACACAGTAAACTTGCTACATTTACTTACTAATTCCAATAGCTTGTCAATACTTAATGTTCACAAAAATGCCATCAACAAGAACAAATGCAAGTTATTTATCAATTACTATGGATTTTTAGTTTTTTCTTGCCATATTGCACTAGCTGAAGCATTGAGTAAAGTAACAATTGAAGTGGTGATAATAGCTGTTCTGTTCTTGTTCCCTGTCTCTCCAGGAAAGATTTCAACTATGTACTTAACAGTGGGCTGCCTGAGACAGGGAATAAGAAGCCCTTGACAGGCAGAATTACCAGGAGAGAGCACTATTTTCAAAGCCAAGTTAGGAGGGGATTTTAAGAGGCTGGTGATATACTCCTTGAGATCTGTAGAGTTTTTAAGCAAAACGAGACTTGAAGAATTTGTTGTGATCAATTATTCTTTATTTGTCAAAGGCAACTAATAACAACTCCCTTAGAGACATGTTTTGGAAAGATCAAATACAGAAATATAGAAGAAGATCTACACTATTTGCACATCTAAAAGTTTTAGTTTCTTTTTTATTCTCCATCTAAAATAAATGAAAATTTGTCATACCAATAGGGTTTAGTAAACACTGAGATGATACACTGTTATTTACCAAATTGCTTGCTTTCCTGTTAAGCTAAACCTTGATTTATTCACTAGATATAGTCTAGAAAAATGATGTGTATCCACATTTACTAGACACTTCTGAATGATTTGTTGTTTGTTTATGAACAGAAAAATCCTTTTATAATGCAAGCAATTAATTTGGAAGTATTAGTCTGGAAACATGGCCTTTCTTATGTAGACTAGAGATTTTATTTAGAATTTTCGCCAGTATTTCATTTCACTTTGTCAGTATAACAGTAACAGGCTGCTATATTGATTACATGTCTGCTCTGTCAGCAAATTAACACTTAAAAGAAATATTATCCAGAAACCCATATATATGGAAATAGTAGGTGAGGATAATTATCATTTTAGTAGCACTTGATACTTTACCATCTGAAAAGTGTAAACAACTTTTACCATAAATAAATTTTAAGAGGTGCTAAAAAATAATGCTTGACAGTTACTTGTACTGCAAATTTAGGGAGCGAATAAATCTTTGGGTACTACAACAACAGATAAATACTTTTCCAGAGGTGGCTAAAAAATTGACAACTTGAAATGGAATGTTTCTTTAGTGGTCTAGGTGAATAAAAAATCTCAGAACAAGTAGGATGCCATCATGAAATAACTGTAGCTCACTGATCCTCTCAGACCCCACTGTTCCTTCTGAACTTTCCTCTAAGATTAGTGTTTTTCTTTGTCTCCAAGTGACCACTTAGCCAAGAAACACCACTTCTCTATTTACTCTTAAGTAATTAAAGAAGAAGGGCATTGGTCACTTCTATCCATTAGAATGGTCTCAGTGTAATAATTCAGATGTCCAGTTCTCCAAAATAAATTAAAGCTTCTCTTTTCAACCAGCTCCGGCTCCAGGATGGTGGAAAACCTGATGAGAATAGAGGACAAGTTTGACCTTTTCACTACTATTCTTACTTCCTCCAAATTCCCAACTCAGCCTTGGTTCCAGATCCCTCCACTGTTGAACTGGAAAGTCTGGAGAGGGGGAGGTGGGTGGGGTGGGTGGGAATAAAGGACACAAAATATCTTAATTAGTCCCCTTTGACAAGTATCTCTCTTACCTTCATGTTCAAAGTTGAGTCTGTTTCCTGCAGGGTGATTTTATAGATTCTTGGAAGAGTCCCCCTTTCTCTAATGTGGGGATTCTTTGGTGGTACATGCAAATCTCACCTTACAAGCTACACTGTCATCTCCTCACAGGCTCTCTTACTTACGGTTTTACTGTCCACAAAGGCTTATTTATTTCTTTACCTTTTAACAAGGCTTTTTTTCTCCATAGGAAGCTTGGACTTTTATTCTGCAGCTGGTGCAAGTGAATGTTTTCCCAAATGGCAGACCTTACCTCCACTGACACAAACTATTACTGGGCAGCCTCATAACCTCCTCTTACTGGGGTGTGAGTCTGACTCTTCTGGGTACCTCCAGTCCTAACAAACTTGTGTCAAGGTCACCACGTAGATCTCTGTTGCCTCTCTTTCTAGGCCGAGGTAAGAAGAAAACAATCCCACTCGAAAACATAATCCCAATAACCATCTGTATTTATTAGTCATTGTAAAATGCAACAGACAACCAAGTAATCAAGACAAGAGTATATTAAATTTAGAAAAAGTAATTTTCCAGCAATTTTCTATAACTTTTACTAATTTTTAAAATGATTTTCATTAAGAAGTAAATGAAGAAGCAGAAGGTGAAGCTAAAAGGATAATGGGTAAGGAAATGGAAAGTAGTAGAGAAAAAAATAGGAAGAGAGAAGGGATGATGTGGGAGGAAATAGGCATAGCACAAAAAGAAAAAAAAATGTTACAAGATTTCACTAATGGAAGGTTTAAGACTGATTAGCTAGACAGATATGGCTTCCTTTACTTTATGAATTATCTATTTCTTCAACCCATTTAAAATTAACTAACAGAGGAGGCAAGATGGCAGAATAGAGGGCTGTGAGCTTACCGCTTCTTACAGAAACACCAAAATTACAGCTAATGGCTTAACAACCATCAATAAAAAATGCTATAACATACCAGAAAAGATACTCTATGTCCAAGGAAAAAGCAAAGCCACAGTGAGGTGATAGGAGGGGCACAATCATAATAAAATCAAATCCCAAACTTGCCAGATAGGTGATCCACAAACTGGAAAATAATTATACCACAGAAGTTCTCCCACAAGAATGAAAGTTCTGAGCCCCATGTCAGGCTTCGCAGCCTGAGAGTCTGGCAACAGGAGGAAGAAGAGCACCCAGAGAATGTGGTTTTGAAGGCCAATGGGGTTTGATCGCAGCACTTTCATGGGGAAACAGGAACACCACTCTTAGAGTGCATACACAGGGTCTCATGTGCACCAGAAACCAGAGAAAAAAGCAGTGACCTCATAAAAGCCTGGGCCAGACTTACCTGCTAGTGTTGGAGGGTCTCCTGCAAAGCTGGAAAGTGGATTGCTGTGGGGATGGGGATATTGGTAGTGGTGATCCTGGCAAGGGCTCACTGGGGTATGCCTTCTTTGAGGCCACAATTTTCTCATCAAGACCTGGCCCTGCCCAGCAGCCTGTAGGCTCCAGTGCTGTGACTCCTAAGCCAACCAACCAACAGGGTGGGAACACAGCCCCATCCATCAGCAGACAGACTGCTTAAAATCTTCCTGAATAAATAGCTGCCCAATAAACACACTCCCTGACACCGCCCTGACCACCAGAGAAACAAGACCTAGTCCTACCCACCTCTGGGAAATTACCAGTCCCTCCCTCCATGCAGCCTGCACAAGTCTCTTAGATACTCTCACCCACCACAGGGCACAGAGCAGTAGCAGGAAGAATTACAGTCCAGCAGCCAGTGAAACAAAACCACGATCACACAAAGGCAGACAAAACGATACAGCAAAGGAATATGTCCCAGATAAAGGAACAAGAGACAACTTCAAAGGAGCAAGTACGTGAAGTAGAGATAAGCAATCTACCTGAAAAAAGATTCAGAGTAATGATGTACACCCGTGGCGGATTCATGTTGATGTATGGCAAAACCAATACAATATTGTAAAGTAATTAGTCTCCAATTAAAACATATAAACATGTGTACACCCATGGTGGATGCATGTTGATGTATGGCAAAACCAGTACAATATTGTAAAGTAATTATCCTCCAATTAAAATAAATAAATTTATATTTAAAAAAATAAAGATGATCCAAGATTTTGGAAAAAGAACAGAGGCAGAGATGAAGAAGATACAAGAAATATTTAACAGTGACCTAGAAGAACTAAAGAACAAACAGATGAACAATACAATAATTGAATTGAAAAATACACTAGAAGTAATCAACAGAGTAACTGAAGCAGAAAAATGGATAAATGAGCTGGAAAAAAGAATGGTTGAAATCACTGCCACAGAACAGAATAAAAAGAAATGAAGATAGTCTCAGAGACCTTTGGGACAATATTAAATGCACCAATATCTGCATAATAGGGGTCCCAGAAGAAGAAGAAACAGATAAAGAGCCTGAGAAAATATTTGAGGAAATAATATTAATTGCTGAAAATTTCCCTAACATGGGAAAGGAAACAGTCATCCAAATTCAGGAAGTGCGGAGAATACCAGGCAGGATAAACCCAAGAAGGAACATAGTAATCAAACTGACAAAAATTAAAGATAAAGAAAAAATATTAAAAGCAACAAAGAAAAAGCAACAAATAACATAGAAAGGAACTCCCATAAGATTTTAACTAATTTTCCAGCAGAAAATTTGCAGGCCAGAAGTGGGTGGCACAATGTAATTAAAGTAATAAAAGGGAAGAAACTACAACCAAGAATACTCTAGCCAGCAAGACTCTCATTCAGATTTAATAGAGCAATCAAAAGCTTCACAGATAAGCAAAAGATAGGAGAATTCAACACCACCAGACCAGCTTTGCAACAAATGATAGAGGAACTTCTCTAGATAAAAAACAAAAGGCCACAACTAGAAAGAAGAAAATTATAAATGGAAAAGCTCACTGGTAAAGACACGCATACAGTAAAGGGAGGAAATCATCTGCACACAAATGGGACATCAAAACTTGCAGTGTGGGACTTCCTCGGCAGTCCCGTGGTTAAAATTTCACCTTCCAACACAAGGGGTGTGGGTTCAGTTTTTGGTTGGGATCCCACAAGCCAAATGGCAAAAAACAAAAAACAAAACATAAACAGCAGAAGCAATACTGTAACAAATTCAATAAAAACTTTTAAAAGGATCTACATCTAAAAAAAAAAAAAAAAAATGGCAAGACAAGAAAAGAGCACAAATGCAGGATATTGGAAATGCATTTCAAATTAAAAGGCCAGAAACTTAAAACAATCTTATTTACATACAGACTGTTATATCCAAACTTCATGGTAATCACCAACCAAAACTCTACAATAAACACAATAAATACATAAACAAAAAGGAAAAGGAATCCAACCACAACTTTAAAATTGGTTATCAAATCACAAAAGAAGAGAATAATAAGAAAGCAAAGAAAAGAAAACTACAGAAACAAATCCAAAACAATTAATGGAATGGGAATAAGAACATGCATAGCAATAATTATCTCAAACATAAATGGATTAAATGCTCCAATCAAAAGACAGACTGGCTGAATTGATACAAAAGTTAGACCCATGTATATGCAGCCTACAAAAGGCTTACTTCAGATTTAGGGACACATAAAGACTGAAAGTGATGGGATAAAAGAGGTATTCTATGCAAATGTAAATCAAAAGAAAGCTGGAATAGCATGCTCATATCATACAAATAGACTTTAAGATAAAGACTAGTACAAGAGACAAAGAAGGTCACGATATAGTAATGAAAAGATCAGTCCAAGAAGAAGATACAACTGTAAATATATATGCACCCAACATAGGAGTACCTCAATATATGAGGCAAATATTGGGTTGGCCAAAAAGTTCCTTCAGGTTTTGTGTGACAGTGGTGCACGAAACACCCCATTTTCATCAATAAACAGATCATCCAGAGAGAAAATTGGTAAGGAAACATAGGCCTTCAATGACACATTAGACCGGACAGACTTAATCCATATAGTATTTGATCCAAAAGCAGCAGAATACACATTCTTCTCAATTGCACATGAGACATTCTCCAGGACTGATCCCATGCTGACCACAAAGCAAGCCTTGGTAAATATAATAAAACTGAAATCATATCAAGCATCTTTTCTGAACATAATGCTATGCTATGAGGTTAGAAATCAAACACAAGAAAAAAAAATTGTAAAACAGACAAACACATGGAGGCTAAACAATACACTACTTAACAACCAATGGATCACTGAAGAAAACAAAGAGGCAATTTTAAAAAATTACCTAGAGACAAATGAAAATGAAAGCATGATGATCAACACCTATGGGATGCAGCAAAAGCAGTTCTAAGAGGGAAGTTTATAGCAATATAATATTATCTCAGGAAAGAGAAAAATGTCAAATAAACAACCTAACCTTACAACTAAAACAACTGGCAAAGAACAAATAAAACCCAAAGTTTATAGGAAGAAAGAAATTAAAAAGATGAGAGCAGAAATAAATTAAAGAGATGAAGAAAACAATAGAAAAAATCAGTGAAACTACTGAAGGCTGGTTCTTTGAAAAGATAAAATTAAGAAACCTTTAGCCAGACTTATCAAGAAAAAAAAGGAAAATGCTCACTCAAATCAATAAAATCAGAAATGAGAAGTTACAACTGATGTCACAGAAATACAAAGGATCGTTAGAGACTATTACAAGTAACTTGTACATGTGTATATGCTCAGTCACTCAGTCATTCCATCCTCTTTGCAACCCCATGGACTGTAGCCACTAGGCTCTTTTGTCAATGGAATTTCCCAAGAAAGGAATTCTGGAGTTGGTTGCCATTTCCTACTCCAGGGGATCTTCCTGACCCAGGGAATGAATCGAAGTCTCTTGCATCTCCCACACTGGAAGGTGGATTCTTTACCCGCCACCTGGGAAGCCTACTTACTATATGCCAATAAAATGAATAAATTAGAAGAAATGGAAAAATTCTTAGAAAGGTACAATCTCATAAGAGTGAAATAGGAAGAAATAGAAAATATGAAGAGATCAATCACGAGTACTGAAATAGAAACTGATTTAAAAACTCCCAACAAACAAAAGTCAAGGACAAGATGGTTTAACAGGCAAATTCTATCAAACATTTAGAGAAGAGCTAACACCTATTCTTCTGAAACTATCCCACAAAATCACAGAGGAAGGAACACTACCAAACTCATTCTAGAAGGCCACCATTGCCTTTTACCAAAATTAGAAAAAGATACCACAAAACATAAAATTATAGGCCAATATCACTGATGAACATAAATGCAAACATTCTCAACTAAATACTAACATCCAGTAATACATTAACAGAACCATACACCATGATCAAGTGGAATTTACCCTAGAGATGAAAGGATTTTTCAATAGTCACCCATCAATCAGTATGATATGCCACATCAACAAATTGAAGAATAAAAAAACACATGATCATCTTAGTAGATGCAGGAAAAGCTTTTGACAAAATTTAACACCCATTTATAAAAACTCTCCAGAAAGTAGACACAGAGGGAAAATTCATCAACATAATAAAGGCCATATATGATAAACCTACAGCTAACATCATACTTAATGGTGAAAAGCTGAAAGCATTTTCTTTAAGATTGGGATAAGACAAGGATGCCCACCTTTGCCACTTTTAACATAGCTTTGGAAGTCATAGCCACAGCATCCAGGGAAGAAAAGGAAATAAATAAATAAATTCAAATTGGAAAAGAAGTAAAAATGCCACTGTTTGAAGATGACATGATGCTTTATATAAAAAATCCTAAAGATGCTATCAGAAAACAGTCAGAAGTCATCAATGAATTTGGTAAATTTGCAAGATACAAAATAAACACACAGAAATCTGTTGCATTTCTATCAGGTTGGTGCAAATTTTACACTGTTGAAATTTGCCATTTGGTATTGGAAAACATTCTAAATAAATAAGGTTATGCTATACCACATCTTCATCTGCAATTCTTGCTTTACGTTTTGCTAATGACATTATTTGCTGTTGATACTTATTTTAGACTATAGCAATTATGTTAGACAAAAAGCAAATTCAAGCAGTTTTCTTATTTGTTCAAAATGAGTCGTGAAGCAGAGGAGACAACTCACAACATCAACAATGCATTTGGCCTGGGAAGTACTAACAAAGTACAGCACAGCAGTGGTTCACGAAGTTCTGTACGAGAGCCTTGAAGATGAGGAGCACAGTGACCAGCCATCAGAAGCTGACAATGACTGAGAGCCATCATCGAAGCTGAACTTCTTACAAGTATACAGGAAGTTTCCAAAGAACTCAACGTACAGTACTTCATAGTGGTTTGGAATTTGAAGCAAATTAGAAAGGTGAAAAAGCTTAATAAGTGGGTGCCTCATGAGCTGGCTGCCAAACAAAAAAACTGTTGTTTTGAAGTGTCGTCTTCTCTTACTTATGTAACAACAACGAACAATTTTTGATTGGATTGTTACATACAGTGACAAGTGATGTAACAACCAGTGATGACCAGCTCAGTGGTTGAACTGAGAAGAAGCTCCAAAGCACTTTGTAAAGCCAAACTTGCACCAAAAGAAAGGTCATGGTCACTGTTTGGTGGTCTGCTGCCCATATGATCCCCTATAGCTTTCTGAATCCCAGTGAAACCATAACATCTGAGAAGTATGCTCAGCAAATTGATGAGATGCATCAAACACTGCAACGCCTGTAGCCTGTACGAGTCAACAGAAAGGGCCTGATTGTTCTGCACAACAACATCTGACTGCAGGTCACACAACCAACGTTTCAAAAGATGAAAGAATTGGGCTATGAAGTTTTGCTTCACCTGCCATATTCACTCAACCAGCTACCACTTGTTCAAGCATTTCAACAACTTTTTGCAGGGAAAACGCTTCCACAGCCAGCAGGATGCCGAAAATGCTTTCCAAGAATTCATTGTATCTTGAAGCACAGATTTTTATGCTACACCAATAACCAAACTTATTTCTCATTGCCAAAAATGTGATGATTGTAATGGTTTCTATTTTGACTAATAAAGATGTGTTTGAGCCTAGTTATAATGATTTAAAATTCACAGTCAAAAATCATAATTACATTTACATCAACTTAATATACACCAATAATAAAAGATCAGAAAGAGAATTAAAGAAACAATCTCATTTAACATCACATCAAGAAGAATAAGATACCTAGGGATAAACCTATCAAAGGAGGCAAAAGACTTCTACCAGAAAACTGTAAGACACTGACAAAACAAACTGAAGATGACACAAACAAATGGAAACATAAGCCACGTTCTTGGATTGAAAGAATCAATATTATCAAGATGGCTACACTACCCAAGGCAATCTACAGATTCAATGCAATCCCTATCAAATTACGAATCACATTTTTCACAGAACTAGTCTAAAAAAATCTTCAAATTAGTATGGAGACATGGAAGACCACAAATAGCCAAACCAATCTTAAGAAAAACGGACCTGGAGGAATCAGGCTCCCTTACTTCCATCTATACTACAAACCTTCAGTCATTGAAATAGTGTGATACTGGCACAAAAACAGAAATATAGATCAATGGAACAGGACAGAAATCCCAGAAATAAATCCACATACCTATGGTCAATTAATCTATGACAAAGGAGGGAACACTACACAATTGAGAAAAGACAGTTTCTTCAATAGATGGTGCTGAGGAAGCTGGACAGTAAAAGAATGAAATTAGGATATTTTTAATACCATACACAGAAATAAATTCAAAATGGATTTAAGACCTAAATGTGAGACTGAATACTATAAAACTCTTAAGAGGAAAATACAGGCAGAGCACTTTGTGACATAAATTGCATCAAGATCTTCTTTGATCCATCTCCTAGAGTAAAGGAAATAAAAATGAAAATATTAAGTTTTTGCACAGCAAAGGAAACTATAAACAAAAAGAGAACCCATAGGATGGGAGAAAATATTTGCAAACAATGAGATGAACAAGGCATTAATTTCCAAAATTTACAATTTGTGAAGCTCAATATAAAAACTAAAAATAAATAATAGGACAGAGGACCCAAGAGACATTTCTCCAAAGAAGACATAGAGATGGCCAATAAGCACATGAAAAGATGTTCAATATTGCTAATTATTAGAGAAATGCAAATCAAAATTACAATGAGGTATCACCTCACATGGGTCATAACAGTCATCATGAAAAAGTCTACAAATAACAAATACTAGAGAGGGTGTGGAGAAAAGGGAACCCTCTTACACTGTTGGTGGGAATGTAAATTGGTACTGATACTATGGAGAACAGTATGTAGGTTCCTTAAAACAGTAAAAATAGAGCTACCATATAAGCCAGCAATCCAGAGGAAAACATGGTTCAAAAGCACACATGCACCCCAACATTCACTGTAGTACTTTTTACAATAGCCAAGATGTGGAAGCAACCAAACTGGTTATTGACAGATGAATGGATAAAGAAGATGTGGTGTATATACAAACAAATACACCCCCCCACACACACACACACATGATGGAATATTACTCAGTCATCAAAATGAGTGAAATATACCATTTTCAGCAAAATGAATGAACCTGGAAATTATCATACTAAGTGCATAACTTAAGTTAGAGAAAGACAAATATTATATGATATCATTTATATGCACTCAATATGCCAGCAAATTTGGAAAACTCAGCAGTGGCCACAGACTGGAAAAGGTCAGTTTTCATTCCAATCCCAAAGAAAGGCAATGCCAAAGAATGCTCAAACTACCGCACAATTGTACTCATCTCACACACTAGTAAAGTAATGCTTAAAATTCTCCAAGCCAGGCTTCTGCAATATGTGAACCATGAACTTCTAGATGTTCAAGCTGGTTTTAGAAAAGGCAAAGGAACCAGAGATCAAATTGCCAACACCCACTGGATCATCAAAAAAACAAGAGAGTTCCAGAAAAACATCTATTTCTGCTTTATTGACTATGCCAAAGCCTTTGACTGAGTGGATCACAATAAACTGTGGAAAATTCTGAAAGAGATG
>NW_011494615.1:5926355-5927088 GCF_000754665.1 Bison bison bison
GATGGGAATACCAGACCATCTGACCTGCCTCTTGAGAAACCTGTATGCAGGTCAGGAAGCAACAGTTAGAACTGGACATGGAACAATAGACTGGTTCCAAATAGGAAAAGGAGTACGTCAAGGCTGTATATTGTTACCCTGCTTATTTAACTTATATGCATAGTACATCATGAGAAATGCTGGGCTGGAGGAAGCACAAGCTGGAATCAAGATTGCCGGGAGAAATCTCAATAACCTCAGGTATGCAGATGACACCACCCTTATGGCAGAAAGTGAGGAAGAAGTAAAGAGCCTCTTGAAGGTGAAAGAGGAGAGTGAAAAAGTTGGCTTGAAGCTCAAGATTCAGAAAACTAAATCATGGAATCCAGTCCCATCACTTCATGGTAAATAGATGGGGAAACAGTGGAAACAGTGGCTGGCTTAACAATTCCATTCACCATTGCAACAGAAAGAATAAAATACTTAGGAATATATCTACCTAAAGAAACTAAAGACCTATATATAGAAAACTATGAAACACTGGTGAAAGAAATCAAAGAGGACACTAATAGATGGAGAAATATACCATGTTCATGGATTGGAAGAATCAATATAGTGAAAATGAGTATATTACCCAAAGCAATTTATAGATTCAATGCAATCCCTATCAAGCTACCAACAGTATTCTTCACAGAGCTAGAACAAATAATTTCACAATTTGTATGGAAATACAAAAAACCTCGAATAGCCAAAG
>NW_011494615.1:5927789-5928173 GCF_000754665.1 Bison bison bison
ATTTCTCCAAAGAAGACATACAGAGGGCTAACAAACACATGAAAAGATGCTCAACATCACTCATTATCAGAGAAATGGAAATCAAAACCACTATGAGGTACCATTTCACACCAGTCAGAATGGCTGCGATCCAAAAGTCTACAAATAATAAATGCTAGAGAGGGTGTGGAGAAAAGGGAACCCTCTTACACTGTTGGTGGGAATGCAAACTAGTACAGCCACTATGGAGAACAGTGTGGAGATTCCTTAAAAAACTGGAAATAGAACTGCCTTATGATCCAGCAATCCCACTGCTGGGCATACACACTGAGGAAACCAGAAGGGAAAGAGACACATGTACCCCAGTGTTCACCGCAGCACTGTTTATAATAGCCAGGACATGGA
>NW_011494615.1:5928408-5964818 GCF_000754665.1 Bison bison bison
ATGCACGATACTGGATGCTTGGGGCTAGTGCACTGGGATGACCCAGAGGGATGATATGGGAGGGAGGAGGGAGGAGGGTTCACGATGGGGAACACATGTATACCTGTGGCGGATTCATTTTGATATTTGGCAAAACTAATACAATTATGTAAAGTTTAAAAATAAAATAAAATAAAAAATAAAAAATACAATGCAACTGAACTTACAAAAGAGAAACAGACTCAACCGCTTGGAGAAAGAACTTATGGCTACAAGGGGGGAAAAGTTTGGGAGGGTGGGTTGGGAATTTGGGATTGACATATACACCCTACTATTCCCAGGTGGCTCAGCAGTAAATAATCCACCTGCCAATGCAGGATATGTGGGTTTGATCCCTGGGTTGGGAAGAGCCCCTGGAGAAGGAAATGGCAACTCACTCCAGTATTCTTGCCTGGAGAATCCCACGGACAGAGGAGCCTGTTGGGTTACAATCGATGGGGTCACAAAGAGTCAGATATGACTGAATGACTAAACAACAACAAATATACAAAACAGATAACCAACAAGGACCTACTGTATAGCGCAAAGGACTCTGCTCAATACTCTTGAATAACCTAAATGAGAAAAGAATTTGAAAAAGAATATATAATACATATATATAAGTCAAACATTTTGCTGTCCTCCTGAAATGAACACAACATTGGTATTTAACTAGATTTCAATATAAAATGAAAAATTTAAATTTTTCTAAAAAATAAAAAATTAACATTCTCACCTAGGCTTAGGCAGAAATTGTCTCCATGGAAACCATCTAAACATGCACATCATGGAAGCGTTAAATCAAGTATACCTTAAAGAATACACAGACACTCAACACTGCTTTTGGGAAATGAACATCTCCTTTTAAGATTTTAACTGCATAGCCATGAGTTATTTTAGCAATTGTGAATGATTTATCAAAAATATTTTAAATGAAACGTCATATATTATTTAAGAAATTCATTTGATGTTTTTCAAATGTGCTTAATACATTCAATATGACTCTTTAATCTGGTTTTTAAAAGATGTTTTATAAATGTATACCATAAAAATGTATATCATCAAATATGATATTGACTAAAAATAAACTTGATAATCAAATCTCCAAAGTGATTAATTTTCTCAGTAAGCACGGGTGCATAAAATATGCTGTCCTGCAAAATGTTCTCCCCTTCTGAGGTTTACCTTTTGCTCTCTGAGTGGTATATATTATGATCATGAGTTATTGAATTTTATGTAGTCTAAAATACCATTCTGGGCTCTGTTGTATTTGTTTCATTCAGTATTATCAATTTTCATACAATGAATTTAAAACTCTATTCATACTGGCATAGATAGTCAATATCCCCAATTATTCTAAAGCAAAAAATCCATGGGTTATTCCCCTCCTTTTACTCTCCCAAATTAATTTTTGGATTTAGGATCATACAAGGGATCAGACTGCCACATAAAATGAACAAGAACCAGAGGCTAAGCCAGTATCAAACTGTACTACTAATTCCAAGAATACAAACAGTTTAAAAGAAGAGGAAAGGGAGGAGACATCCAGGGCCTCCGAGGCTGTGCAATTCCTTTTTTTCTGCATCAAGACACTCTCTGGGTCAAGATAAACATATGGGTCTAAAGCAAGGTGTGCAGTAATGACATGTCTCCATATAATACTCAGAGCACCCAGAACTTAGAATGTCCTACAGCTGAAGCTCAGTGAATATCTGTTGGATGAATGGAGCACAGAGAAGCTCAGTAATTCCTCTATGTCCTGTGGTTGGTAAGAAGGCAGGATATGAACCCAGTAAACCTAACTCAGAGCTCAAAGATTAACCAAATAAGCATTATGTTAAATCTATCTCAATAATGCACATCCCTAAAATCAGCAACTTTAACTTTAATTATATCCTCAGTATGGAATTAGTGATACAGGCAAACTTGGCTAGGACAAGAACAATTTTGATTTTTTGTGTGTGTGTTTTAATGTTTCCTTCATTGTAAAGCTAACCTTAGTGTTTCAAAATGAAATGTTTTTAGGTGAATATTTTAAGGCAGACTTCAGCATGTTTTCTAATTTTATGCAGAAGTCACATGTACATTAGTATAAAGAATAATTATTAATAATCCATAATCTGAATGTTTGTATGGAAAAGAGAACAAGATCTGGAGAATGGAAAGATAGAGTTGCTTCATATTAATGTAGTTTAACAGATGATTAATATTTCTACAAACCAGCTTTATTTTCAATGTTTCAGCTGGTTTTCCAAAGTGCAAAACAAAGATGACAATATTACATTCATAAGAGCAATGCTTCCTGTGTCAGAAGTCACTGTGATACTTTCTGGCCTGTCTGGTGCACTTCTTATGAAGGTTATATTTATTCTGCCTGTTGAGGTGAAAGATGTAATAATAAAACTGTCATGGGTAGGAAACTGTCCTAAGACTGCGTTATAAAATGCTGCGGAATGAAGTGGGCTCTTGTCCTTTCTTCAATCATGACCAGCACCGGAGTTACCAAACTGAAGTCTTAGCAAAGCACTTGTAGGCATCTCCAGGCTAGCTGCACCTGCTCAGCTAAATATTCTTTGCAAAGGAAAGAGAGATCAAATTTGAAACTAGAGACAGGCATATACATTGGGAGCTGTAATTAATAATAATATGAGTAATGACAGCAATGTTCATGATGATGATAAGGCCCGCAATTATTCCCACCATTAACACAGCAGTTTATCCATGCCCGGCACTGTGCTGATGGGTTAGAGTATCTGACTTAATTCGTACCTTTAGGGCTGGATATTATTAAAATTATTTCAATAATGAGGAAACCAAGAAAATAAATAATAGTAGTGGATTGAAAGCCACACATAAAATTAATATCAGGAGTCCAGTGGATATAAATAAGTATTTGAATAAATACATACATACATAGGGGAGAGAGAAAGTTCTTCCTTAAAGAAGAATTCCAAATGTAGAAGGAATACTGGAATAAAAAATTATAAGTAGAACTCCATGTTAATGATTGCTAGGGGCATGATTTAATGATGGATGATAAAATTAGTGGGCAAAAGTTTGAGGAGAAACATGATATTTGCTAATCTCAAAGTATATCCTCAATTATTTATTAACTGCAAATGGAAAAATAGAAAATTTACAGTGGAGAAACTCAATAAGCACCACTTTTACCAAGTGATAGTAGAAATATAACCAGTAATGAAGCATATTGACAACACGTTACCTGATTTAATATACTTAAAAGGACATGTCGCTTCTGTGGTATTATTTTAAAAAGATATAATTTTCATCTACTCATGAGAAATGTCCAGGTTCACTTTAACTGAGGGATAATCTACAAAAGTACTGTCCAATTCTCTTCAAAAATGTGAAATTTATAAACGATAATGGAAAGTAAGTATCAGAGATTAGAAGGAAAAACTAAATGCCAATTCAGGAACCATGGAAAAGAAAAACAGATCTTAATAATGGGTGAAATCCAAATAAAGTCTTTAGTTGACAATATTTGTGCAGACAAAGATTTCCTAGTTTCTATCATTGTACCTGGGATATGCAAGAAGTTCACATTAGGAGAAGCTGGGTAAGGATATATGAGTTATCCATATGCTCTACCACAGCCGGGCTCCTCTGTCCATCAGATTATCCTGGAGGGCTACAGTGCATGCGGTCACAAAAGAGTTGGGCATAACTTAGAGACCAAACCACAACAACAAGAAGACATTATGCTAAGTAAAATAGTTCAGTCACAGAAGAGGAGATACTACATGATACCACTTAAACAAGGAATCTAAAAAGTGAAATGCTTGGAAGTCGAGAGCAGAATGGTGGTTATGGGGGAGGTGGAATGACGAGGTACTGGTCGAAGAGAACAAAATTTCAGTCACGCAAGATAAAGGAGTCCTAGAGGTCTTCTGCATAGCATGGTGCCTATAGTTAACAAACCGTATTGTGTAAGTAAAATTTGCCGAGAGGATAGAGCAAAGTATGTTATGTTCTTATCATATACAAATAAAAATAAAGACAGAAGAAATTCTGGTAGTAAGTGGATGCTTATGATCTTGATTGTGGTGATGGCTTCACAGCCTATGCTTATCTACAAACTCATAAAACTGTATACATTAAATATGAACTTTTCATATGTCAATTATATCTCAATAAAGTGGTCTTAAAAAATAATCAATCAAAGTATCAACCAAGAAAATCCAAAAGTCTAAGTTCTAATAAAAGCTGTGAAACTTGAGTGGTTAAGAATACTGTGTAACTCCAAATCTGATGAAATTACTAATGATAACCTACAAAACACAAAAACAGATCTGGTAGATAAAGTTCTAGCTATAAATGAAAATCCTCATCAGGAAGAGAGCACCCTAATTAATCTGTGATCCACCCTGGATCTCTCTGACTACTAGGAGATAGAATACAACCCAATTTCTTTATTCAGATCACCATCCACAACTCCTCTGATTCTCAGGTTTTCAGGGATCTGTTCGTAAGTTATTGTGTCTCATCCCTTCAGCAAAGAAAATGAGTTCATTCATTGATTCATTAACTCCTATCTTCACTCATTGATTGAGAACCTTCTATGTGATAGTTCTATAAGTAGTACGTGAATACAAAAGTTATTTTTGTGTTCTAGTGGGAAAATACAGAAACTGAGAGATAGCTACAGTCACATGCTGTTAAGTGCTATAATACTCTGACATTATGTTGAATAGTATTAAGAGCTACAATGTTATGGACCAGCTCAGTGGTGGTACTTAGCAGAGAAGATTTCTTAAATATAAGCTGAAGCATCAGGGAACATTTTCTATTAGCGGGGCCACCTAAGAGGTGAATAAGGTCATTATCTAACCTTTCTCCTCTCAGTTATGTAGCATGGTTGTCAGAAGATGGCATGGTTTGGATTTAATATTTCAGGTGTGAGTCACTTAAGGGGCAGAGTAAATTAAATGTAAGAATATTAAGAACTGGGGCATCAGGCATTGAACAGGTGCTGCATGTGTAAAAGTTGAATTACCCAGAGTCATGGTAGGACCTGAAATGGAATCCATGACAGCAATCCAGGAGACTAAGAATTGATCAATCCAGCTGGTGACCTGAGGTTAAATGAGTCAGAGGTTAAAGGGTAGAGGGTGGTATGTTTAGAATCCAATGTATCCTTTTACTTGAAGGTGGAGGAGAAAAGGTCTAGAACTGTGATGTTTAATGCTGTGGACACTAGCCATTTGGGGCCATTCAATTTCAATTAATAAAATAAAACTTAAAAATTACTTCTTAAGTTACACCAAACAAGTGTTCCACAGTCACATTTAGCTTGTGGCTACCATGTTGGACCATGGAGTAGGAAATGGCAACCCACTCCAGTATTCTTGTCTGGAAAATTCCATGGACAGAGGAGCCTGGCGAGCTATAGTCCATGGGGTCACAAAGAGTCAGATGCGACTGAGAGCCTGTGCATGCATGCCACGTTGGACAGCATGGAAATACAGGCAACACTTCCATCATAGCACAAAGTCCTCTAGCAAAAAAAAACTGATGAAAAACTCCAATCTACCTCCAGAGCCTGGGGAAGATGAAGTACAAAAGCATGAGCAGCACAAGCCTGGGATAACTTCAGGAGGCAAATGCCCTCATCAGAGAAAAACATAGATGTTAATACCAGAAGGAGGAGAGAAATTTCAAGCTGTTTCGGAGCGGAAAAGCGGGTGTCTTTGGGCCCCATTTAAAGTCTTGGGATGGAGGAGCTAGGGACACAAGACACAAAGACTTAGAAGAGTTTGGGCCAGGAGGTGAGGGAGGAAAGAGCCCAGCAGAGGACAGAAAGACTGACAAGGATGTCAGGATGTGTCCAAATTGATTTATCTCTGGATGATTGTGATGTAAAGGGCTCAGATCGAAACTGAGAGCCCTCCCAGGGGAGGCATGTTCCATGTGAATAGAGCCATAAAAGGGCCCTCTCTGCATGTTAAACTATAACAGCCTTTCCTGGGGACAAGGCAATCATTGAAAAGTGTCAATCTCTCTACCAAGACAGCTCTCAGGGGGTTAGCCAAAAGCCACAAAGGCTCCCAAGCCTCCTGTCAAATGCTTTAGATTGACCAGAAATATGGTCATTTGGTAAGTTATAAAACACACAGATACTTCTTAATCATGAATGTTTAATATTATAGAGAACTGAATTAAGACACTGTAAATTCTATTTAATGCTGGGAGATTATCTGAATTTACTCATGTCATTAGCCTGGAAAATCTTGCAAGACACTTCCCCTCAAAATCATTTGATGCCTTTTGTTTTATTTTTTTCAACATTCAGTGACTTATCAAATTTTTATTGAATCTCTCTTTGTGAAGGGCTTTGTGCCGAACATTTTTCACTTGGATAATCTTACTTAATTCTCACAATACCCTCATGGAATATCACTATGCCCACTTGAGAGAGGAGGAATGTGAGGGTCGGAGGTAAGTTAATTCCTTACCTCTTCTAGGTAGAAACAACTACGTCGGATCTTCTATGTAGAAATGACTCATGATTATGACTCAGGTAGTCTTGATTCAAAAGTATATAACCCATTTATTCATTTAGTGAACAAATGTTCTGTTGTTGCTGTTTTGTTTTTTTTTTTTTTGAGTGCAAATCATACATGCCAAGCCTTGTTCTAGGTGCTGGAGATATACCAGTGAACAAAATGAAGCCCTGCTATCTGTGAGAGTCAACAGATGAATTTAAAAAGATAGATAACTTTAAAAAGATAGTGTCTGTGAGGTTAAGTGCTGTGAAGAACATGAAAAATGTAAGAGAGGTAAACTGTTGGAAGGGGTAATGTTTTATGTAAGTGAAAAAACTCTCAGAGGAGTTTACATTTAAGCAGAGACCTGAAAGGAAGAAAGGCATGAACTATGAACCCACTGGGGAAAGTGGGTATGTGGCAGAGAAAAGGCAGGCCAGGGTGGGTGGAAATAAGAGAAGAACAGGAAGCAGAGGAGCAGATGTAGAGAGATAAGGGAGTCAGGGACACTGGCATCTTATAAGCCATTCTAAGGGCTCTGGATTTCCTGAGAGGGACCGGAGCCCATGGGGGGTTGGAGCAGAGGGTACAGTGATGGATGACATATTTCAAGTAGCCTCCCTCTGGCTGTCCTGATGAGAACTGAATCAAGGGAGTAACATGAAAGAAGAGACCACCATAGAGTAACTATAATCATCCACAGAAGACAACAATGGCTCAGGCTAGTCCTAGAGGAGGAAACGGCAACCTGCTCCAGCATGCTTGCCTGGGAAATCCCATGGACAGAGGACTGCGGTGGGCTACAATCAGTGGGGTCACAAAGAGTCAGACACAACTGAGCACACATGCACGCCAGCTGCAAAGGATGAGAAGAGGTCATTTCTAGACATGCCGTGAAGGTTGAATAGAGATGATACTGCAGATGGATTGAATGAGGAGAGAGAAGACCAAGAATCAAAGTTGACTCCAAGTTCTAAACTGATCTAAACCAAGAACTGTCTGGTTTGATGATTTACAAAGATGGGGGAAAACAGTAAAATCATGTATAGTGATGAGAGGACATCAAGATACTGTTAAGGGGATTATGGCTCTATCATTATAAGTGATTAAAAAATCTCAATTAACTTACTAGGTGAAACTTTCTCACATAAATCATACCAATGTTTTGTTAGGTCAGTCTCCCAATACAAAAAAAAAAAAAGCAAGCAAAAAGAAATAAAGGGGACCTTACCAAACTTGTAAGCAAAGAAACAATTAATGAAATAAAATGACAACCTATAGAATGGGAGAAAATATTTGCAAATGATGTGACCAACAAGGACTTAATTTCCAAAATATACAAACAGCTCATGCAATTCAGTAACAAAAAAAAAAACAAACAATCCATCAAAAAATGGGCATAAGATCGTAAATAGATATTTCTCCAAAGAAGTAACATGGATGGCCAATAAGCGCATGAAAAGATGTCTAACACTGCTAATTGCTAGAGAAATGCAAATAAAAACTACAATGAGGTGCCACCTCACGTTGGTCAGAGTGGCCATTGTTAAAATGCCTACAAGTAACAAATGCTGGAGAAGATGTGGAGAAAAGAGAACCCTCCCACACTGCTGGTGGGAATGGCAATTGGTGCAGCCACCATGGAAAACAGTTATGGAGGTTCTTCAAAAATCTAAATAGAGTTGCCATTTGATTAATAATCCCACTCCTGGACATATATCTAGACAAAACTATAATTGGAAAAGATACATGCACCCCTGTGTTCATGGCAGCACTGTTTAAAATAGCCAAGACATGGAAACACCCTAAATATTCATCAACAGATGAATAAAGATGTGACATATAGTGTGTATACATGTGTGTATATCCATACATATTCACACATAATCACATATACATGTATGTATTCATACACATACATGTATAAACACAGTGGAATATTACTCGGTCATAAAAATGAAATAATGTCATTTGCAGCTACATGGATGGACCTAAAGATTATCATACTAAGGGAAGTAAGTCAGAAAGAGAAAGAATTACACACAATATCATTTATATGTGGAGTCGAAAATATGAAACACATGAACTTATCTATGAACAGAAACAGACTCAAAGACACAGAGAATAGACTTGTGATTGTGGAGGGGATGTGAGTGATGGACTGGAGCCTGGATTAGTAGATGCTTCCTGTTATATGCAGAATAGATAAACAACGAGATCCTACTGTATAGCACAGGGAACTCTACACAATATCCTAAAATAAACAAAAATGGGAAAGAATATGAAAAATAGTATACACATATATATCATATAGATATGAACAACTGAATCATTTTGCTGTATACCAGAAACTAACACAACATCAAAAATCAATTGTATTTCAATAAAATAATTTTTTTAAAAAACAGGATTTCAGTGCTCTTTACCTAAATGAACCATGTTATGCTGCCTGTGGTTGGAATGATGGCTTCAGTCTATGAAATTCTCAGCAACTCAGGCTCCTTTTAGCATGAGTGGGTATGAGCTTCATCCTCAAGTTTGCAACTGTGCATGCTCAATCCAGCCACTAGAAAAGATTAAAAAGGGAAGAATGAAATAGAACATAGTGTTCATGACAGTACTTCATTCATGGAAAAAATAAATTAAAAAGTTCTCTGAATTTGTCACATGATACTTCACTTGATATATCATTGGTGAGAATATAATCACATTGACATATACAAATGCAAGACCTGCAAGAATATATTGATAGATAGATAGATAGATATGTATATATACAAATAACATATATATATATATTTCTAAATGGGTATATGCCTAACCATGAAGTCAGTTATTGTAGAAGGGAGGAAGACATATGTAGAAGGAAAGGCAGAGGGAACTGCAAACTTCATGAACCACTGCAGAGAACAACATTAGACCTGGGAGATTATCTATCTACCTATTGTACCTATCTATCTATCAATCAACCTATCAATCAATTGATTGCAGAAAGCAAACAAAAGGGATGGGATTACTTTTCTTAAGGGCATATGTGTAAAACATGGGTAGTATATTCTAAATGAGGGTACAGTCCTTACTGAGGATATTACCCATTTCCACTATCTCAAATAAATTTAACTCTTAAAAGTCTATCATTTCAGCTGTTTTTTTTCTTTCATGTGCTGTATTTATTAAACACACACATACCTGCATACATATTTAACTGAACAAGAAGTTGCATTAAATAATATTTGCCTTTACCAGGAGAGATACATGCTTGTATTTTTCCTTTCCCTTCCTCTTTATCTCTTTCCTTTCACTTTTTTATTTCCTTTCCTTCATTTCCCCTTTCTTTACTTTTCTAGTAAGTTTATTACATTAAAATGGTAAACATACAGACCAATGGAATAAAGGAGTCCAGAAATGTAATATGATATATATGGCCATATATATGATCAAGTCATTTTCTGCAATAGGGCAAAGGTAATTCAATGGAGAAATGACAGTCTTTTCAACAAGAAGTGCTGGGAGAAATGAATATTCATAAGCCAAATGAATGAATCACAATCCATATATCACACCTTATACAAAAATTAACTCCAAGTAGATCATAAACCTAAACATAAAACCTGAAACTATATAACTTCCTGAAGAAACCATAGGAAAAAATCTTTTTAACCTTGAGTTGAACAAAGACTTCTAAGATATAGTACAAAAGAGAGGTGCTCAAAATACACTGAATTTCAGTAAAATTAAGAGGAGCTGCTCTTCCAAAGACTGTTAAAAAAAAAAAAAAGATAATTAAAACAGGCCACAAACCAGGAGAAAATTATATATCTAATAAAGGACTTGTATCTAGTATATAAAGACCTGTGAAAACACAACAAGAAGAAAATATAACATATTTTTTTTAGATGAGCAAAATATAGGAACAAAACTATAGCAAAGCAGACATGTGAATGACAAACAGGGATATGAAAAAGGGCTCCACATCATTAGACACTGGAGAATGTAAATTAAAATCAGAATAAGCAACTTCCACACATCTATTAGAATGACTAAAATAAAAGGATAAAAAAAATAAACTGATTATTCCAACTGATGGTAAAAATGCAGAGCAATAGGAAGTCTCTAATTTCCCTGATTGGAATGCAGATATGGTATCTACCCATGCAAAAGACTGGAAACAATCCGAGTGTTCCTCAAGCATAGAATGGATAAACCAACCATGGTCCATCTGTACAATGGAATACTAGTCAGCAGTTCAGTTCAGTTCAGTCACTCAGTCATGTCCAACTCTCGGCGACCCCATGAATCGCAGCACGCCAGCCCTCCCTGTCCATCACCAACTCCCGGAGTTCACTCAAACTCGTCCATCGAGTCAGTGACGCCATCCAGTCATCTCATCCTCTGTCGTCCCCTTCTCCTCCTGCCCCCAATCCCTCCCAGCATCAGGGTCTTTTCCAATGAGTCAACTCTTCACATTAGGTGGCCAAAGTATTGGAGTTTCAGCTTCAGCATCAGTCCTTCCAATGAACACCCAGGACTGATCTCCTTTAGGATACACACTGGTCAGATCTCTTTGCAGTCCAAGGGACTCTCAAGAGTCTTCTCCAATACCACAGTTCAAAAGCATCAATTCTTCAGCACTCAGCTTTCTTTACAGTCTAACTCTCATATCCATACATGACCACTGGAAAAACCATAGCCTCGACTAGACAGATCTTTGTTGGCAAAGTAATGTCTCTGCTTTTGAATATGCTACCTAGGTTGGTCATAACTTTTCTTCCAAGGAGTAAGCGTCTTTTAATTTCATGGCTGCAGTCACCATCTACAGTGATTTTGGAGCCCCCCAAAATAAAGTCTGACACTGTTTCCACTGTTTCCCCATCTATTTCCCATGAAGTGATGGGACCGGATGTCATGATCTTCGTTTTCTGAATGTTGAGCTTTAAGTCAACTATTCACTCTCCTCTTTCACTTTCATCAAGAGGCTTTTGAGTTCCTCTTCACTTTCTGCCATAAGGGTGGTGTCATCTGCATGTCTGAGGTTATTGATATTTCTCCCGGCAATCTTGACTCCAGCTTGTGTTTCCTCCAGCCCAGTGTTTCTCATGATGTACTTTGCATATAAGTTAAATAAGCAGGGTGACAATATACAGCCTTGACGTACTCCTTTTCCTATTTGGAACCCGTCTGTTGTTCCATGTCCAGTTCTAACTGTTGCTTCCTGACCTGCATATAGGTTTGTCAAGAGGCAGGTCAGGTGGTCTGGTATTCCCATCTCTTTCAGAATTTTCCACAGTTTATTGTGATCCACACAGTCAAAGGCTTTGGCATAGTCAATAAAGCAGAAATAGATGTTTTTCTGGAACTCTCTTGCTTTTTCGATGATCCAGCAGACATTGACCATTTGATCTCTGGTTCCTCTGCTTTTTCTAAAACCAGCTTGAACATTAGGAAGTTCACGGTTCACGTATTGCTAAAGGCTGGCTTGGAGAATTTTGAGCATTACTTTACTAGAGTGTGAGATGAGTGCAATTGTGCGACAGTTTGAGCATTCTTTGGCATTGCCTTTCTTTGGATCGGAATGAAAACTGACCTTTTCCAGTCCTGTGGCCACTGCTGAGTTTTCCAAATTTGCTGGCATATTGAGTGCAGCACTTTCACAGCATCATCTTTCAGGATTTGAAATAGCTCAACTGGAATTCCATCACCCCCACTAGCTTTGTTCATAGTGATGCTTTCTAAGGCCCACTTGACTTCACATTCCAGGATGTCTGGCTCTAGGTGAGTGATCACACCATTGTGATTATCTGGGCCGTGAAGATCTTTTTTGTATAGTTCTTCTGTGTCTTCTTGCCACGTCTTCTTAATATCTTCTGCTTCTGTTAGGTCCATACCATTTCTGTCCTTTATCGAGCCCATCTTTGCATGAAATGTTCCCTTGGTATCTCTAATTTTCTTGAAGAGATCTCTAGTCTTTCTCATTCTGTTGTTTTCCTCTATTTTTTTGCATTGATTGCTGAAGAAGGCTTTCTTATCTCTCCTTGCTATTCTTTGGAACTCTGCATTCAGATGCTTATATCTTTCTTTTTCTACCTTGCTTTTCACTTCTCTTCTTTTCAAAGCTATTTGTAAGGCCTCCTCAGACAGCCATTTTGCTTTTTTCCATTTCTTATCAATGGGGATGGTCTTATCCCTGTCTCCTGTACAAAAGATTACTGACAGTATGATTCTGTATAACATCATTTATATGACATTGTTGCAAAAGTAGAACTATAGGGACAGAAAATAGTTCAATGGTTTCCAGGCACTGGGGATGGGGGAAGAGTTGACTACAAATGCAGTTATAAGAATCTGGTAGGTGAAATTTTCTTCATCTTAATTGTGCTGGTGGTCACACAGCTATTTGCATTTGTCAATATCACATGGCTTACTAGCTAGAAAGGATGTATTTTACTAGATTAGATATACCTAAAAACAACAACAACAACAACAAAAAAGCCCTGTGATGGTTAATTTTATGTATCAACTTGCCTGTGCTAAGGGATGCCTAGATGGATGGTAAAACATTGTTTCAGGGGTTATCTGTGAGGGGGTTTCCAGAAGTTTTTCAATCAAAATCCAAAGGTCCATCCATATTGTTGCAAATGACAGAATTTATTTCATTATTGTGACTTAATAATATTCCATTATATGTATACATATATATATTCTTTATTCATCCACTAGAACAAGACTGGGAGCTGACTGTGGGCTCAGATCATGAACACCTTATTGCCAAGTTTAGACTTAAATTAAAGAATGTAGGGAAAACCACTAGACCATCCAGGTATGACCTAAATCAAATCCCTTATGATTACAGACTAGAAGTGACAAATAGATTCAAGGGATTAGATCTGATAGAATGCCTGAAGAACTATGGATGGATGTTCGTGACACTGTACAGAAGGCAGGGATCAAGACAATCCCCAAGAAAAAGAAAGGCAAAATGGTTGTCTGAGGAGGCCTTACAAATAGCTGTGAAAAAAAGAGAAGCTAAAGGGAGAGGATAAAAGGAAAGATATAACCATGTGAATGCAGGGTTCCAAAGAATGGCAAGGAGAGATAAGACAGCTTTCCTCAATGATCCATGCAGAGAAATAGAGGAAAACAATAGAATGGGAAAGACTAGAGATCTCTTCAAGGAAATCAGAGATACCAAGGGAACATTTCATGCAAAGATGGACACAATAAAAGACAGAAATGGTATGGACCTAACAGAGGCAGAAAAAATTAAGATGGGGTGGCAAGAATACAGAGAAGAACTATACAAAAAAGATCTTCATGACCCAGATAACCACAATGGTGTGATCACTCACCTAGAGCCAGACATCCTGGAATGTGAAGTCAAGTGGACCTTAGGAAGCATTGCCATGAACAAAGCTAGTGGAGGTGATGGAATTCCAGTTGAGATACTTCAAACCCTAAAAGATGATGCTGTGAAAGTTTTGCACTCAATATGCTACAAATTTGGAAACTCAGCAGTGGCCACAGGAAAAGGTCAGTTTTCATTCTAATCCCAAAGAAAGGCAGTGCCAAAGAATGTTCAAACTACCGCACAATTGCACTCATCTTACATGCTAGCAAAGTAATGCTCAAAATCCTCCAAGCCAGGCTTAACAGTACATGAACCATGAATTTCCAGATGTTCAAGCTGGATTTAGAAAAGGCAGAGGAACCAGAGATCAAATTGCCAACATTCATTGGATTATCTGACAAGCAAGAGACTTCCAGAAAAACATCTACTTCTGCTATATCGACTATGCCAAATCCTTTGACTGTGTGGATCACAATAAACTGTGGAAAATTCTTAAAGAGATGGGAATACCAGACCATCTTACCTGCCTCCTGAGGAATCTGTATGCAGGTCAAGAAGCAATAGTTAGAACTGGACATGAAACAACAGACTGATTACAAATTGGGAAAGGAGTGTGTCAAGGCCGTATACTGTCACTCTGCTTATTTAACTTATATGCAGAATACATTCATGCAAAATGCCAAGCTGGATGAAGCACAAGTTGGAATCAAAATTGCCAGGAGAAATATCAATAACCTCAGATATGCAGATAACACCACCTTTTGGCAGAAAGCAAAGAAGAACTAAAGAGCCTCTTGATGAAAGCAAAAGAGAAGAGAGAAAAAGGAGGCTTAAAACTCAACATTCAGAAGACGAAGATCATGGCATCTGATCCCATCACTTCATGGCAGATAGATGGGGAAACAGTGGCTGACTTTATTCTGGGGGGCTCCAAAATCACTGCAGATATAAAATTAAAAGTCACTTGCTCCTTGAAAGAAAAGTGATGACCAAGCTAGACAGCATATGGTTTTCCCAGTAGTCATGTATGGAAGTGAGAGTTGGCCCATAAGGAAAGCTGAGCATGGAAAAATTGATGCTTTTGAACTGTGGTGTTGGAGAAGACTCTTGAGAGTCCCTTGGACTATATGGAGATTGAACCAGTCCATCCTAAATGGAATCAGTTCTGAATATCCATTGGAAGGACTGATGCTGAAGCTGAAACTCCAATACTTTGTCCACCTGATGTGAAGAACTTACTCATTGGAAAAACCCTGATGCTGGGATAGATTGAGGGCAGGAGGAGAAGGGGGATGACAAAGGATGAAATGCTTGGATGGCATCACTGACTCGATGGACATGAGTTTGAGCAAGTTCCAAGAGCTGGTGATAGACAAGGAAGCCTGGTGTGCTGCAGTAGATGGGGTCACAAAGAACTGGACATGACTGAATGACTGTACTGAACTGAACTGATTGGCACTTAGCTGTTGCTGTATGCTGGCTGCTATGAATGATGTCACAGTAAACATGGGACTGCATGTATCTCTTTAATATTCTATTTTCATGTCTTTCCATTTCTCAGGATTGGATTTGTTGGATCACATGGTTGTTCAGTTTTTAATTTTTGGAGAAACCTCTATGTTGTTTTCCGTAAGGACTGAATGAATTTACATTTCCAGGAAGAGAGAGCAATTGCCTGAGGCTGTTCTTCAGGGGACAGGTTCCAGGAACAGGCAGCAACAGTCTCCCAAGACAACTCCTAGGCCCCTCACTGCTTCCCTGCATGGCACAGAGGAACAAACAAGCCAGGTGCGATGGCATGGCGTGCTCAGGTCGTTGCAGCCTTGGACCTGACAGACATTAGAAGTCTTTGGCCTCCCAGAAGTCGATAGACTTGCAGCCTAAGCACTAGCAGTTAACTCTCCCACTCGGGCTTCAGGTGGTCCTGCCTCTCTGCACTGCCACAGGCCAGAGCCTGGTCCTCCAATGCTGGGGGAACGGCCAGGTCAAGCAGGTCGCTGCGCAGTCTCACTGGGGACGGCAGGAGGGGAGGCAGCCCCGGAAGTGGCGGACGCTTGGGAGGTGGCATGAGCCAAACTCCTTGCTGAGTGAGGCTCCCAGGTGTTTCTTCTTCCAGGATTCTAAAAACTAACAAAATCCTGTGAGTTTTGGCTTCCTCTGGAAGTGGGGTTTTGGGAGGAGCCTTTGTGCCTGATTCTGCCTCTCTCTGGGCCACCTGGATGCTCAGCATATCCAAGCCCATCCTCTTCCTGCCCTTCCTGTGATCTTATACTTACCGTCCCCCTCCATCGGCCCACAGACCTGAAGCCTCAAAATACATTCTGAAGGCTCCAGCCTGCAGGTTCCAGTTTCCTTCTGGCAAACCCCAGGTACTATCGCCAGTGGTCTAGAACACACTTAGTTAAATTCCAGGCCAGAGCTTCCCTGTTGGCTCGGTGGTAAAGAATCCTCCTGCCAATGCAGAAGACACTGGTTTGATCCCTGGTCCTGGAAAATCCCACATAACTCAGAGCAACTAAGCTGGTGAGTCACAATTATGGAGATTGTGCTCTAGAGCCTGGGAACTGCAACGATTGAGCCCACCGGTGGCAAATACTGAAGCCTGTATGCCCTGAAGCCATTTGCTCAGCAATAAGAGAAGCCACTGCAAAGAGAAGCCCATACACTGGAACTAGAGAGTGGCCCCCACTCAACGCAATTAAAGAAAAGGACCCCACAGCAACAAAGACCTATCACAGCCAAAAATAAGTAAAAACCAATTTTAAAAAATTCCAGGCTACACACTTTTGGTTTGACTTTGATAACATGACCAGATAACAAAACTAATCTTTCTAATCCTTACTATCCTCATCTGTAAACTGGGCATAATAGTGTTGACCTCACTGTGGATATAAGAACTATGCAAAATAATACATGTAGAGTACAAAGTACAGGGCTTGCCACATTTTTACCAGGATGGCATTAATTTATAACGTCTTACAGGGCTTTTTAGACCTCCAAACATGTGAGGAAAATGAATGCATCCCAAGTGCAGAGAATTCCCTGGTGGTCCACACGTTAGGACTCCCAAATTTTCACAGCCAGAGCTCAGATTCAATCCCTGGTGGGAGAACTAGGATTCCACCAGCCAGACAGTGCAGTCCAAAGGAAACAAAGATGTAAGTAAAAATGTCTGCATATATTCAAATATGCATTTAATATGCACGCATACATATATAGATAGGTAATAAATATGTTTAAACATATCTACAAAACACAACTGTGTAAAAAGAAACCATGATGATTAAGATGATTTTTCTCTATGATACTGCTTCAGGATTATTTTACAAACTTATCTGTATTTGCGTATTTTCTGAAGAAAACATGAATGACTCCTTTTTGTAAAAGCAATGAACACATTCCTTTAAAAATGCTGTTCAAGATCCATTAATTTGATTTTAGGTCCTTTAATGGTGTGTGACCCATACTTTTCAAAATGCTGCTTTCTTTTGCCCTTCCATCTGTCACTAAATGTCTTCTCATATACTCCTCAACTCAGTAGATACTGAGCATTTGTGCCTCCAAGGACAGGGAACTGGCCACCTTCATGGCACTGAACTTCAATCAGGATTAATTATTAGTTCTTCCTTCTCTTCTACCTTTACTACCAGTGCTGACTCTACTTTCTGATCCTCAGGATAACAAAACTCATCTTTCTTCCACAGGCGAATCCTTCACTTTTTAAAATATGCTTACTATATTCCCCTAATTCTTCTCTTTTCCAAGCTAAATATGCCACACTCCAGTCGACTTGTTCCAAAAGCCTAGGCAGAACCTCTTATACTTGCAGGAAGCCCCAGTTAAAATGTTTACACTGTAATGGATTTAGAAGATGAAATAATCTGGGTGCTAATCATGACCCAAACCAAAATGACAGTGAATAGACTGGTGTGTTTGGGGTGGAGGGAGGGCAAACAGTAAGACATATCAGTGTAAAATAAAGACATTTGGGCAAATGAAGTATTCTTTGAAATTCACGGTCAAGATTTACAATTTCCAAGCAAATGTGGAAATTATCCAAGAAATTATTTCCTGTTTATCTGCTCACTCACAGCAAATCTAATACATAGTTATATTATTTCACACTATTTAAAAATAGATTACTAGTTCTTATCAATTCCATTTATACTGCTAATTCGTACCAGCTTTTTTCTTTAAACTGGAATTTAAAATTCAGTTTTGTTCTTTTAATCAGTATTTTTCTTGCTTATCTTGGCCTCATTTAGCAAATCAATAAGTATAGTATGTCTAAAGAAGACTCTGTAAGGTAACTAAATTTTTATTTACACCGTTTTTTTTTTTTTTTTTTTTTTGCTGCAATTAGTTTTGTTTGGTTTTGTGCTATACTTTCCAGATTCTGTGTCACATCCATTTTCTTGGGTACCAATTAAGCAGAAAGGGCAATACAAAAGTGATCTGGGAATACTGAATTCAGGGCACTTAATAGCTTTTATTGCAGATATTATTCATGCATGTAAACTTAATATAAAATATGTCTGTTTCCATGTTCTGGGGGCAGGGTGGGTAGGGTTAGGAGCTAGGATAGAGAATTTACGTAACATCATTAAGAAAAGAATGGAAAAGCTAGAATTCTCACAGTACTTAAATGTAGTTGTTGACCCAAATACCACTCCTCCCCAAAATGTTGTTTCCTCCACGTAAAATCTCAAGGCAAATAACTTGCCAAAGTCACACACACTTCAAATCCTTTGGTATCAAGTCTAGGTCATTCAACTTGAATGACTTCCATTAGGTGCATCTGCCCATCTCCTCCCTAGGGGGTGCACTTCTTTAGAATGGCAGCTCATGGTTCTTTATTCCCCTCATAGGACCTGCCAAAGTGTGTCTCACATACCGTGTGAATTCCTTAATATCAAGGACTGTTAAATCTTTTCACTTCTCTGATCTCAGAGTCAAGAGTAATATTCTCTTTTGGATAGATATGTATGGTGATAGATGGGTGAATCGATGCACATAAACGCATTCACAACCTGCCTCCTGGCTGTGAAACTCATTTTCTTATCAAGGCTTTAAAACAGTGAAAGGCACCAAGGCTCTGCCTGTCCCGGTGCATCTGGGAACCCAGTGCTGACACTGCCTTGGTGCCAGGCAAGATCACGGAACGTCTCTGCATATCAGCTTCTTTCAGAGAGAGATGAGGCTGAAAGCTGTGTGCTCTCCCACTACAGGACTGTTGGAAAAACTAGTGGTGGTATAGCCATTAAAAGAAACTTTGAAAATGGACCTTGAAGGTAGAGAAAAATGCAGTCATGTAAGGGGAGAGAAAGAATATCAATTAAACAGGAATTTGGGGGATGAAGGGGAAGAAGACAGACGGAAAACTGTGAGTGAAAGCAGACAGCATTGAAGAAGAGAAAGCATTTCGCACACTCCCCCCCCGGGGTTTCTTGGATGACCTGACTCACAGGTACATGAGTGCATGAACAGCATGGGGAGATGACAACAAAATCTGGCTGCATCGGATATGCCTGCGTTTAAAACCTGCCCCAAATTCTACTTCATCCACTGTGGTGACCTGAATGAGAAGAAAAATCAAAAGGGAGGAGATATACGTATATGTATGGTTGAGTCATTTAGCTGCACGGCAGAAACTAACCATCGTAAAGCAACTAATTCTCCAATAAAAGTTAATTAAAAACAAACAAACAAAGAAGCCTACCCCAACACTCACTGGCTATGACTTTGGGCAAAACATGCAAGCCCTCTGAGACAACTGAGGCTTTAATTCTTGACTTTTGATTACTTATTTTCCCAGGCTACTGGAGTGAACTCAACTCATATATGAGAAAGGATTTTACACACTATAAGGTAAAGTACTGGAGTAAGTTGATATACCTGACATTATGTCAATGTCAACTACAGTTTCTAGTAGGTATCAGTTTATCAAGGTCCCCATTCTCCATTATACCCACAGATGGTGTCTGATTGTCTCAAAATAAGGTTTTTCTGTCACACACACACACATACACACACACACACACAAAAGCCTCTAACAGTCCACTCCCCATCACAATCAAGTCAAGTGCCTGCTTCTAGCTTTCTTCCCCATCTTTGCACAAATCCCACTGCTCATTCATCTTCTTTGGGTAGTGGCCAGTTTTCTACCTCTGTTGTGTAGAGAAAGTCTGGGGAGGTAAGGGAGAGATTCAGTGAAATACACAAGGTCATCCTGCAAGTCATAGTTAGCAGAAAATACTAATCTGAGAGGTTGCTGCACAAGCTTGAAAGTTGGAGCTGAATGTGAAAGAAAGTTCCCAAGCACGGCCATTCATTTTAGCCTTGGGATTTTCCTTTTCCAAAATAGGATAGATATGTATTTCTTCCTGGGTTATTTTCTTACATCACCTTTGGTGATTCATTTGGCACGTCATTCCATAGCCTTCTGTTTACCTAAATATGATACTTACAAACTTTTATTGAAACTTGCACTCAGTATCATTTAATTTTAAGTAAACAATACTGTTATCATTGGAAGTCCACTAATAGGTGCTTGTCAACTTATAAGGCAAATGCCCTATTATTAAAATCAATAAGAAACAGATGTAAAATTATCACTTCTATTTTTCTTATACCACAAATGTCTTTTGTTTTTTGCTACAATTTGTTTTAGAAATGCCTTGATAAGAAGTGAAAAGGTAGCTACATTTCAAATTTTCATGCATTGTGATAATATTAGTGAGCTAGGTACTACTATATCTATTTTTTCTTTAACCAAAGATCAATCTGATGTTCAAAGGGAATAGTAGCTTTCCCCCAAAGATACGGCCAATCAAATTATTCACCTGGTACTTAAGATCCATCAGATGCCAAAATAGATTTTCCCTCCATTCAGAAATAAGTATCATTTTTACTGGATTAGCCAGCACTCTTTGGGTTGGAATACACAGAGCCAAATTTAGCTGGGATAAGTAAATACTTGGAATTATTGAAAAGATACTGTGAATTTTTTTTTATAACCATAAGCAGTCAGTGCGGAGTAGGGAGGTCTCATTCCTTCTCTCTCTCATCTCTTCTCTTCTCTACAGGCCCATTTACATAGATTGGAATTGTTTCTTACAAATGGTAAGAAAAATAAAATAAAAAAAACAACTTATTAATCTCATGCCTCAGGCTTTATCACTATAGAGGAATAGCATCCCTAGCTCCAGTCCAAATCTGAGAAATAAAACATTCTGGGGAAGATTTCTGACCACACTTGAATTTTTTTATTTTGGCTGGGTCAGGCAGTCTTAGTTGCAGCAGGTAAGATTTTTTTTTTTTTTTTAAGCTGTGGCAGGAGGGTCCTGGTTTCCTGACCAGAGATCTAACTGGTACCACCTGTATTAGGAGCTCAGAATCTTAAGCACTGGGCCACCAGGGAAGTCCATGACCCTATTTGATCCTGTACCCTCTTTTGTACCAATCAACAGTGGTGAATTAGATGGGTGTAACTATTGTGGGAGAGGCAAGAGTAAATCCAAAGAAAGAATGTGTGGGAGGGACACAGAGAATGCGAGGAATTAAAGGTCAGATAGTAGACACACAATGGGTTTCTCTGGTGGCTTAATGGTAAAGAATCCATCTGCAATGCAGGAGACCTGGGTTCGATCCCTGGGTTGGGAAGATACCCTAGAGAAGGGAACAGCTACCTACTCCAGTATTCTGGCCTGGAGAATTCCATGGACTGTATAGCCCATGGGGTCACAAAGAGTCGGGCATGACTGAGTGACTTCCACTTCACTTTAGTAGACACACACCACAACCACTTCTAAGTCTAATTCATGGTCAAAGGATCTTGCTCATTGAAAACATTTCTTTTTAAGTTTCAAGTTATCTACATACCAAGACAAGTATACATTTTGAACTAATGAAACTTAAATATTGATGATTTTTTTCTTTTAAAACTTAAGTCTTGAGTACACGGAGATTTTTGTGAAGAGGAATTGAAATACCTATCTCAGTCAAGTAACAAAAAGCATCATTTATGTCTGAATGTTTTTAAGGTTTCCCCAAAATTTTAGTTTATTTTGTTATTAACTGCTATTATCAAACAACTATCAAACATCAAACAACTATTCATGAGTGGTCAGCTTGTCTGCAGTTGATTCTTAAATTTTTCTGCATTAAAACAACATCTTATTATACACATGTTCGATATTGTCTATGTCGATGTCAACACAACAGCCATGGGTGTTTTAAAGTCCCAGTTTAACCTCCTACATTTTCGTACAAGTGTCAATCTGAGCTAAAAGGATATCATTGTAGTAACAGCGCTATTATTTCTGGTATCCAGGAGTGAAGGTATAATTATAATTGTTAACAATCTGGAGTGCTTTTAAGAGCTCAGCTAGGAAAGCCAGCCACTCTAGAGTGTTCAATCTTTCTGTAATCTATTTTTAAATTACTCTCTAAATATAAGCAAAGGAGGAAAAAATACCTGCAGTGTTTGTGTTGTTCCAAGGGGTCAAATACCCTACCCATGGAGAGAAGTGCTTGGTGCAGACAGCTTCTCCACAAGTGAGCTTTGTCAAAGTTCACCCCATTCAGTCTGAGAAATGATAATTAATGGATTTTGTCCCATTGTCCTGTCGGAAGGCCTAGGGGCCTACTTGAAACAGGCATTCTTCATAGAAGAAGTCTGTTTACTGAACCTTGATAATAGTCCAGCATTTTCAAAAGGAAATTCAAAAGAGAAAAGAAAATTCTGTTGAATGGAGGAAAGATGAAACTATTGACAATGTGAAAGTGTAAGCATCAGAAAAGACTTCAATACTGGAAGTTATTCACAGATTAAAAAAAATACTTTTATACAAGATAAGAAAAATGGTGATGCCTCAGGCCTTCTGCCAGAAGAGTCCTGAGTGGATGTATCTTTTTTTTTCCATAGGGAACTTTCATGAGTGTGAACTTTATGAATTTGACACTTCTGAATTATATTCACTGTCATTTGAAAAAGAATGAGTTCCAGCTAATTTTGGAGCATACAGAGAATGCTTTGCTAACACCATTCATCAGAATGGGACTTTATCCCTTAAAATCTCAGAATGGATTGACCATTTCCTTAATAAAGACTTTCAAATTTTTACTAAATTAAAAATTATAATTTGCACCAAATACCACCTCCTATTTGTTGAAGAATTTGCTAGATAAATTATGAAAGTATATATGCAAAGTAAATACAGTTCCTTCTAATTTGATTATAATGGTTTTGCATATCCCCTTCCTGGATCACTGCCTTGTCAGGGCATAGGGGTTTGTGTAACTCAGTGAAGCTATGAGCTATGCCATGCAGGGCCACCCAAGCCAGAAAGGTCATAGTGAAGAGTTCTGACAAAACATGGCCCACTGGAGGAGGAAATGGCAAACCACTCCAATATTCTGGCTGAGAGAACCCCATGAACTGTATAAAAAGCACAGATATTTTAAAATGACCACTTGGGCAGATAATAACTGTAGTTATGACCTACAGAGAGGGCAGCTCTCTTGGAGCCAGTCTTTAAAAGGCAAAACTCTTATCTATTCACTAAAGTGGGACTTTAATTAGAAAACCACTTGGTGGGACTTCCCTGGCCATCCAGTGGTTAAGACACCACGCTTCCCCTGCAAGGGGCACAGATTCAATTCCTGGTCAGGGAACTAAGATACTGCATGCTGCACAGTGACACCAGAAAATAGAGAAAAACAACAATAACAGCACGAAAACCAAAACCCAAACAAACAAAACAACCAACCATGTGGTTAGCCTGATGATAGCGGCTGAATATTCTTGAAACTACATTTATTTTTTAAATAATTTATATAGCTCTGACTTACTTAGTTAAAAGGTATTTAACTTCTTTCTCTCTTAGCTCTAATGCATTGTTTCCCAAATGCTTTGGTTTTTTTCCCATGGACGCTAGCATCTTAGGAGATTTTCTATAAATGTATCATGGTGTAGAAGAAAAACAGTCCCACAGTGAAATACAAATGGTGAGCAATCCCATGTTACACTATTCTTTTAGAGATTCACACTGCACTGAGGGCTAAAGAAGCTCTGATAAGTCCTTCACTTAAAGGCTAATCAGGGGACCTCCTTGGTGGTCCATTGGCTAAGACTCCAACTCCCAATGCAAGGGGCCCAGGTTCAATCCCTGGTCAGGGAACTAGATCCCATGTAATGCAAGTAAGTCCTGGTGCAGCCAAATAAATAATGGCTAGTCAATTTTATTTAATCACAAAACTATATCCCATACCCCTTCACTATTTTCTAGCAGCACTTTACCTTGTATCTAGTTCCACCTGGATGGTGGCAGCAACCCCAACACTGATTTCCCCACTTCTGTCCAGGCCCCCTGCTATCACACAGCCAATAGTGCCATTTAAAAATACAAATTGAATCTATAAAGCCGTCCAGTGGTTCTATTGCTTGTATTTCAGATAAAACTATATATTTACTAGCACTTCAAGAACCTACCTCAGTTGGGCTGCATGACCAGAGTATCTCACCTGTTGGGTCCATATCAGACTGGGAATTTGCGTTTCTGGGAAGCTCCCTGGTGATTCTGATGACACGGGCCCACACTTTGAGAACTACTTTCCCAAATGATCAGGTCCCTCTTCACATCTCTGACCTGACTCCCTGAACTCTACCCCCTGTCATTAGACTCCAGCCATAGTGACCTTTCAGCAACATTTCCTCCTGAAATCTCTTGCCTCCTGAAATCTCAGCATGGCTTGTCCCTGTCTTCAGATTGTAAGAAGAATATCAGATCTTCAGACACACATTTCCTGACTCCTCTTTCTAAATGCTCTTTCCTATCAGAGCCAGGAGCAGTTGATCTTTTCATATCATCCTGTTTTATGAAGTTTATAGAATTTGTAACCCTCGCTGATGTTCTATATTCTTGTCAATCTCACTACAATATAATTCCTGTGACAGCAGGGACTTTGTCTCTCTGCTATGCCTTTAAGGCTTAACTTGGACATAGAGCTTTATTTTCAAAGTACATTTATTAGCAGATTACAGGAGACACGTCCTTTAGAAAAGAGTTTGGGAATTGTTGACTATCTTTGTTGGGAAAATAGTGCTTCAACTTAAGATAGGTAACTGTAAATGTAGGGTATAATCCAAAAAAATCACCATCATCCACTATAGAATTCAGAGGTCCCCAAGACCACCCTCACATTAGATGGTTTGCTATGGACTGCAAGGAGATCCAACCAATCCATTCTAAAGGAGATCAGCCCTGGGTGTTCTTTGTAAGGACTGATGCTAAAGCTGAAACTCCAATACTTTGGCCACCCCATGCGAAGAGTTGACTCATTGGAAAAGACTCTGATGCTGGGAGGGATTGGGGACAGGAGGAGAAGGGGACAACAGAGGATGAAATGGCTGTATGGCATCACTGACTTGATGGATATGAGTCTGAGTGAACTCCGGGAGTTGGTGATGGACAGGGAGGCCTGGTGTGCTGCAATTCATGGGGTCGCAAAGAGTCAGACACGACTGAGTGACTGAACTGAACTGAAGGACTTGAAAAACACATTGAAAGCTGTTATACTGACAGTTATGTTTTGCCTCATTGAAAGGATATAGATTAAAACCAGTCAAGAGGGGAATTCCCTGGCAGTCCAGTGGTGGGGACTCCGTGCTTCCACTGCAGGGGCACAGGTTTGATTCCTGGTCAGGGAACTAAGATCCCTCAAGCCCCACAGTACTGACAAAAAAAAAAAAATCAGCCAGGAGGAAAAGTGCCTAGGACAGAGTCCAGGGACATTCCAAATATGGATCTTCCAATCCTCCAGTTATTCCAGTTATCCCTTTTCCATGAGTTACAGACAGCAATGATTCCTCCCAATGAAGATACGGATCAGCATACATGGGGCATTGTTGACCAGGGAGTTCACTCTCATCTTGACATTCAGAATTTTTACTGGAGCTTGACCATGTAAACTCGGTTAACCTTCCATGTGGCTAAGTCTCCAACTCTTCCAGAAGTAGAGCAGATTCCACCATAAACAGTTGGCTGCCAGTGGCCCAAGCCCCCTTTTATCAGGTAGGACATTGCACAAATCTAAACATGACTTCCCAGGAGCCAAGGACAAAAACCAGAAATGGGGGGAAATAAGGTTAATTCTTTATTACACAGGTGCTCAACAAACTGAGTGATAATGTATTTGTCTTTTCACCATACAGAAACCCCTTTAAGAAAATTGACTACCAACTAGCTCCTTATCTGCTCATCTGTTTATTCATCTATTTATTCATTTACTTCATGCTAAACTTATTATGTGCTAAATTAATATCCTTTTCCTCAATGAATTAAGAGTCTTCTATAAAGGAAATATGAGATTTTTAAAGCTGTACAGGGACTGAGCAACAAACCAGGACAGGGGTGAAAAGAGGTAGCCAAAGCATTGTGCAACTATATCTTCCAAATGGTGTAGAATTTGAGATCTTAGTTTATTATCCATGAAACAAAGCAAGGGAACTATGTGGTTGATATTGCAATAGTGTCTACCACCTCTAATTCATGCACACCTCCCTGTGACCACCCTCTTTTAATTTATTATTTTGTATTTTTAATGCTGTTGGGCTGTACCCTGCAGGCCTACAAGCCCTGGATTTTCCCAGCTTCAAGCCAGAAGAAAGAGCCTGGAGTCAGCAACAGAGACCTCAGTGGTTTAATGGAAGGGGAATCTTATATGTCTGAAGCAAGGT
Source organism: Bison bison bison (assembly GCF_000754665.1). NCBI lineage: Eukaryota > Metazoa > Chordata > Mammalia > Artiodactyla > Bovidae > Bison > Bison bison. Next base: position 5,955,017 of record NW_011494615.1, read on the forward strand.
GCTGGAGCAACACCCCACAGTGTGGAGAAAAGAGCAGGACAGGGTGACAGTCTCTCTGGGGCTGGGGAAGGTCACCAGTTATAAGGGGAATTATTAACACTTCAGGTTGCCTCACTGGTTACCAGGGAAACCAACAGAGGAGCACGCCCCCGTCATCTCCTCCTTGATAAAAACAATCACTTAGCTGGGGTGTAAGAGGGTCAGTCAGGTGGGGAGGGAGGGGTAAAGAGGGTGTTTGTCAGGCAGCGGGTTTACAGAGAGCAAGAGAACAGCCACCTGGAGGGGCCTGACCATACCAATGGCTTCTATCCATGTACCCATCTATCTATCCGTCCATCCATCCATCCATCCATATCTATCTACAGGAAAGTACATGAAATCATAACTGTAATGCTTGATAAATTATCAAAAAATGAACACAGCAGTAAACCATCACCTCAAACAAGAACAAGAACATGACTGGTACTCCAGAAGCCTCCTCCATATTCCTTCTAATTTCTACCTTGTTCCTCCTGTCTCCCATCAGTACCCCATAAATGAGTTTTGCCTGTTCTTGAACAGCCAAACAATGGAAATAGAGCAAATATATTATTTTGTTTGTAGATTCATTGGCTTAATATTACAGTGAACACGTCCATCCATGCTATTGTATTTGACTGGCCCATTCCTTCTCGTTGGTGTATAGTATTCTATAGAATGAATGCATGTCATTGTATTACTTTGCTGCTATCAGTATTCTTTCATAGATATTTTGATGCATACACAGAACATAAAATTTCCTAGGGATAGATGAGGATGTGGAGACACTGACTCACAGGGTTTGATTGCGTCCAAATTTAATAGATATCGCCAAAACATTTGATAAAGTAGGTGGACATATTTTTTAATCCTGCTAGTAGTACATAAGGGTTCTGATGTTCCATTTCCTCATAAATTCTTGGTGTTGTCAATGTTTTTCATTTTAGACTTTCTGCTAGATATGTGATAGTATCTTCTCATTTTTATTTAAAGTCTTCCTTTTAAAAATTAAAATTGAGCACGTTTTTTCTATTTTTGACTATTTGAATAATCCTTTTGGTTTTTTTAAGGTGTTTATTAAAACCTTCTTGTGATATTTTATATCGGTTTGCTGGTCTTTTGTTACAGAATTTTAGGAATCCTTTCTGTATTTAGAATTCTACTTGGTAGTATATCTGCAGATATTACCTTTGAAGGATCACACTGGCTACAGTGAAGCAGGATAAAATGAAGGCAGGGGACCCAGTTATGGTGCAGACGCTCCCAAACTTCTCGCAGTAGGAGTATTTTATCCCTTGGTTCACAAACCTATATATGAATTTTTAGAGAAGCTTTATTTATAATTGCCAAAAATTGGAAGTAGCCAAGATGTCTTCTATAGCTGAATCAATAAACAAACAGTGAAACACCAATACAATGGGATATTATTTGGCAATAATAAGAAACTCAGTACCAAGCCATGAATAGACACAGAAGAAACATCAGTGTAATGCTAGGTAATGTGTAATGCTAGGTGAGTGAATAGGTTTAAGTGAGTACATGAATCAAAGGTCTGAAACATGAATTTCAGCTCTGAAAATTCTACATACTGTATGATTCCAACTAAATGACATTTCTGGAAAAGGTAAATATATGAGACTATTAAAAGGGCTTCCCAGATGGTGCTGGTGGTAAAGAACCCGCCTGCCAATTCAGGAGACATAAGAGACACAGGTTCAATCCCTGCGTTGGGAAGATTCCAACTAAATGACATTCTGGAAAAGGTAAAAATATGAGACAATTAAAAAATAAGTGCTTATTAAGACTTGAGGTGGGAATGGGGGAAATGAATAGGTGGGAACACGGGCAATTTTTAGGTGAGTGACACTATTCTGTATGAGACTGCCAAGTTATAAGTAATTTATCATTACTTACGAGTATGAGATCTTATTTTAATTTTTTTGTAAGAGGGTTTAACCTCCCCCCTCCACCCATATACCTATAGCCTATACCTAATGGTAACAAGCTGGTGTACGCCCGTTTATTAGTTTTTCCAAACTTATATCATCATATGCCAATGTGCATAGGGCCTTCCTCATTGTTAAGTTAGGATCGTATTTCTCATATGTATACAACTCTACAACTAGCTTGGAACCGTGCCATAATGAATTCTGCCATTTCTCCAGAAACAAAAAACCACACTAGACATAGTTTTTATCTCTCTACATGTAATAAACATATTCCTTATATATTATTATTCTGCACAGTTCTTTTCTTCTATTTTTTGCTGTACCATTTAGCATATAGGATCTTACTCTTTTGGATAGTTATAAATTGGAATCAAGATTGCTCCAGGCACCAATGCAAATTTCTTTGTTTCTTCTATTTTTGCCCATGAGGCATGGCATGCGGGATCTTAGTTGTCGATCGGGGATGGAACCCATGCCCACTGCAGTGAAAGTTAATGTCCTAACTACTGGACCACCAGGGAAGTTACAGCAACATAATTGTTACTTCATGCACCAACAAAGACATTATGTAAAAGCAGTATAGCCTTCCTGGTTCCCACTATCCTTAACTCTAATATGGAAGATATTAATAACATCAAGTATTTTTCTCTTAAGATAATCCATCCATGTCAAAGCTCAACCTGCATTGAACATAACACATTATGCATTGTTTTCCAATTGCATGCCCAAACATATAATACTTCAACTTTTATAAAGTGTCGCACGTCATAGAAGATGACAAAAATCTCCTCTAATTTTGTTCTTTATGTTTATCATAACCTGATGCCAAATCAATATACTGGAGTACAAAAACCCAAATGTATAAACAAGACACTGATATAAACAGAATTAAAAATCTAAATAGACTGCTAATCAATAAATCTACAAGTGTATTAAGAGATTACCACACCAAGCAGGCTTTATTCTAGGAAGGCAGAGGTAGTTTAATTTCAGCAAGTATTAAGCTATTCTAATACTTTGAGAGTTTCAAGATTAAAGGATGCCATTCAATCAGATGCCAAAAGCAGTAAAACATTCAATGTTTGTAGATACAATTTATTACATTAGCTAAAAATAGAAGCAAATAATATATCTTAATACTACAAAGATTTTCTACTAGAAACCTAGTGAAATAAACTTTTATAATATTTTATTTATTCTGACCAAAATCAAATGAAGAGGGAGAAAGGAAAGACCTACCACAAATATATTTTTTAAACATGGCAATGGATATATTTTTTAAACATGGCAATGGAGTGTGTAATAAATAGTGAAAGTCGCTCAGTCATGTCCGACTCTTTGGGACTCCTTGGACTATAGTCCATGGAATTCTCCAGCCCAGAATACTGGACTGGGTAGCCTTTCCCTTCTCCAGGGGATCTTCCCAACCAACCCAGGGATTGAACCCAGGTCTCCTGTATTGCAGGTGGATTCTTTACCATCTGAGCCACAAGGGAAGCCTAAGAATACTGGAGTGAGTAGCCTATCCCTTGTCTGGCGGATCTTCCAGACCCAGAATTGAACTGTGGTCTCCCGCACTGCAGGTGGATTCCTTACCAACGGAGCTATGCCCAGTGTAATAAATAGATGACAAGATAAACAGTGTACGGGCTTACTCAGTGGCCCAGTGTTTAAGAATCTGCCTTGCAATGCTGTGGACACAGGTTCGGTCCCTGGTCTAGGAAGAGCCCACGCTGTGGAGCAACTAAGGCTGTGAGCCACAGCTACTGAAGCTAGTGTGCCTAGAGCCTGTGCTCTGCTACAAGAGAAGCCACCACAATGAGAAAGCAATGCAATGAGCAGCCTGCACACTGCAACGAGAGCAGCCCCCATTTGCCGCAACTAGAGAAAGCCTGTGTGCAGAAATGAAGACGTCGCACAGCTAAAAATACATACATACATACATAAATCATGAAAAGATAAATAGTATATGAACAGTGGAGCAGAAAAAAGCACTCTATCACTTATTTCAATTAACATATGTTCTACATTGAAAAAAACAAAAGTTCAAGGAAGTAAGTGAAAACAAAACATCGTCGTAAAGTCCTTTCTAGGACAACAGCCATACTGGAAAAAGCAACCGGACAAATGAGCCATTTGCAGTAAAACTAAAAACTTGACCAAATCAGAAAAGCCTTAGCTATAAATGTAAAGGGTCTATCATAAAAACTAGGATACTTCAGTGAAGGACACAAGGAAAGAGCTAAATGAAAGGAAAATCAAATGTTATGCAGTAAAAACTAGGATACTTCAGTGAAGAACACAAGGAAAGAGCTAAATGAAAGGAAAGTCAAATGTTATGCAGTAAAAATGTGATCTAGGAAATAATCTAGGAAATAAAAAATAGCCCTTATTATGATAAAATTATGAGAGACAGGGTAGTCCTTTCAGATTTTAAACATACTATGATGGCATAATAATTCAGCTAATCTACTACTAGTGAAAAAATAGATCAATAGAACAGAATAGAGTTCAGAATTAGATCCATTAGTTTGTAGAGATTTCACTTCTGATGTAAGTGAAATCTCAAATTTTTGTTGGAAATATGCGAAAGTCAATAAGTATTGCTGACACAGTTACAGTACTTGTTCAAAGGCAAAAAAAGATAGAGCAATAGGGATAGAGAAAGGGGGAGAGAGAAAAAGAGGGGGAGAAAGTCAGAGAGGGAGGAAGGGATATGAAGGGTCTGGTACCAAGAAAAGTAACACCATAAGAATAAATATGGCAGTATTAAAATATTTTATGCACATGTAACTTGATGATAGAAAAGTATTTCAAGATGCAACATCTAAAAGTCAAAAAGTAAAATGGTGACAGAAGAGACTCCACACACACCACATGAACTGCAGAAATTACCATAAGACTTTGCCACGTGACAGATGTGCCCACATGTTTGTAATGTGGATACAAAATAAAAATCCATATTTATAACCAACTAAAAGATCTCTTTTGGGAATTAAAAAGGGACATATAACATAGATCAGATCAGATCAGATCAGTCGCTCAGTCATGTCTGACTCTCTGTGACCCCATGAATCACAGCACGCCAGGCCTCCCTGTCCATCACCAACTCCCGGAGTTCACTCAGATTCACGTCCATCCAGTCAGTGATGCCATCCAGCCATCTCATCCTCTGTCGTCCCTTTCTCCTCTTGCCCCCAGTTCCTCCCAGCATCAGAGTCTTTTCCAATGAGTCAACTCTTTGCATGAGGTGGCCAAAGTATTGGAGTTTCAGCTTTAGCATCATTCCTTCCAAAGAAATCCCAGGGCTGATCTCCTTCAGAATGGAGGGACTTCCCTGGCTGTGGTTAGGACCCTGCACTTCCACTGTAGGGGCAGGGTTCAATGCCTGGTTGGGAACTAACATCTCACAAGTTGACAAAAGGGTAAAGGGAAACAGGATACCCTAAAAGCCAAAATAATTTTTTAAAAATCATTAACTGATGAAAAAATCATTACCCTATTAACACAAACCACTTCTTACCCCCATCTTTCACTTTTCACAAAGGCTTTCCTTCCCAATTTTATTTTTATTATTTATTCTCATCCAAAATACCATTCTACTTCTTTCCATATGAAATGATTATGTTGACAGTAATATATTATACATTATCTTCAGAACTTCTCTTTATCTTTCAATACATGCAGGAGAGAGAGATAGAGAGAGAGAGAGAGATTTCTATAGGTGGATCTATCTATCTATCCATCCATCCATCCATCAACACATTTTCACTGCCTTTGTCAGTTATCTATGCTAAAGTTAAGGTCACCTATTTAGGAATGAATGGGATCAGGAAAGAGAAGCCTGGCAAGCTACAGTCTACAGAGATGCAAAGAGTTGGACATGACTGAGCCACTAACACTTTCACCTTGCCCAGATGGCTCAGTCAGTAGAGCATCAGACTTTTAATCTGAAGGTCCAAGGTTCAAGTCCCTGTTTGAGCCGTCTACCATTGTGGTTTACCCTGGTGGCTCAGATGGTAAAGAATCTGCCTGCAATGCAGAAGACCCAAGTTCAATCTTTGGGTCAAGAAGATCCCCTGGTGAAGGGAATGGCTACCCACTCCAGTATTCTTACCTGGAGAATTCCATGGACAAAGGAGTCTGGTGGGCTACAGTCCATGGGGGTCACAAAAAGTCAGACACAACTGAGTGACTTTTACTTTCACTGATATTTAGGATGGAAACATTTCAACAGACATGGATGAAACTGAGAACGTGGACCTGCAAAACTTCCTTTCTCAGCAAAAGCCGCTCCTTTCTGTCATAGGAGGAATCCAGCCACATGAAGACATTCAGTGACCTTTTCCAGGGCCAAGTTCTTCACAAGAAGATACTGATTCACCTCTAAGCTAACATGTACTACTCTCCATGGTCCCTTGACATATATGTCATATAAGGTGACTTAAATCCCTGCTGAACCAGGGAGACACTTAACATTCGAGTCTAGGAGGAATGTGGAGAATACTGGTGGAAATGAGATGCTGAGGGTTTTAGACAAAAGAGTTCAAAATGTAGGGGGTGGATTTAAAAGTTTCTTAGTTGGTATATTGAAGCTTGAGTTCGGTAGTGTACTAAATTCAACAAGATTGAAATTCCACAACTTCTCTGGCATGCCATAGGGAAAGAATCTTAAAGATGGAAGGATATAGGAATGTTGAAATAGACTCTACACCTCAGGGGAGCTCAGATGAAACTTTTCACTAAATCAATAATAAAAAAAAATACTTTGATGAAGAGGCATTGGCATCCTTAAAAACCTCTGTTATTATTGATTATCTACCATAGTCTCTTTACTCTGAAGATACAGGGGGGATTTGGGCTTCAATTTCAACGTTATGAATTTGGGCTTTCTATTTTAGTGAGAAAACTATGACCCTGGAGTGGCAGATGCCACATGGTGGCACTTAATCACCCCTAACTAGGTGGGTGCAATTATGGCAACAATCCACAGGGGCAGAGCGTGGATCAAAGCATTTTGACTTTCAGGATGTATGAATTTCACAGAGTCCTTAGGAATGAAACAGATGGGAACCTTACTAGGCTGTCACTTATACAATCAGATCAATTCTACATCAATGGAGGGAAAACTGATTGAGTTTCTATAGTCACTGAATAAAATTGGAAAATGAATGCCTCGGAAGTATAGGGAGGAAGTACTTGGATATTCCTTTCAGAATAGGAAGAGAATGAGAATATATTTGTATAACATGAACATGCTAACAGATTGCATTCAGTGTGATGGGGGTTGTCAATATCGAGGTGGAAAAAATGACTTATCCAACAGGATTTACCCTGGGGCTTTCAGCAAGCCTCTTTCCTCAGCTATCCTAGGTTTTTCCTACTGGACTCATGAAAAAAGCAGCCACTTCAGTGGTGGCAGAGGTTCCATGTAGCATGAAACTTACATGAAATCCCCTCACCATAGCTGATCTGACTGCTGTACCTACTGAGGGTGCAAATTGCCAATGCTGCTGCTGCTGCTCTTTAGTCATTAAGTTGTGTGTGAATCTTTGCAACCTCACGGACTGTAGCCCGGCAGGATCCTCTGTCCATGGAATTCTTCAAGTAAGAAAACTGGAGTGGGTTGCCATTTCCTTCTCCAGGGAAGCTTCCTGACCCAGGGATTGAACCCGGCTCTTTTGCAATGGCAGGCAGATTCTTTACCACTGAGCCACTAGGGAAGCCCATAGCAGAGGTCAAATCCAAGCACCGAGAGAGCATCATTCCCAACATTGATGGGCAGAGGGGACCAGCCAGCCACCTCATTGACACACAGGACAATTTCCATCCTGGGGAGAAAAGCAATCTGTCCTTATAGAAATAGATACATTTTCTGAATGCAAATTTGTCTTCCTTGTCCTAGATTTTTCCATCAGGTCATCTTAGACTGACAGAATGACTTATTCACACACTATTTTTCAATGGTGGAGAACTTCATTTTACATGAAAGTAGGTGATGGGCTCAGATATGTAGATGACACCACCCTTATGGCAGAAAGTGAAGAGGAACTAAAAAGCCTCTTGATGAAAGTGAAAGAGGAGAGTGAAAAAGTTGGCTTAAAGCTCAATGTTCAGAAAACAAAGATCATGGCATCTGGTCCCATCACTTCATGGGAAATAGATGGGGAAACAGTGGAAACAGTGTCAGACTATTTTTGGGGGCTCCAAAATCACTGCAGATGGTGATTGCGGCCATGAAGTTAAAAGACGCTTGCTCCTTGGAAGGAAAGTTATGACCAACCTAGGTAGCATATTCAAAAGCAGAGACATTACTTTGCCAACAAAGGTCTGCCTAGTCAAGGCTATGGTTTTTCCAGTGGTCATGTATGGATGTGAGAGTTGGACTGTGAAGAAAGCTGAGCACTGAAGAATTGATGCTTTTGAACTGTGGTGTTGGAGAAGACTCTTGAGAGTCCCTTGGACTGCAAGGAGATCCAACCAGTCCATTCTAAAGGAGATAAGTCCTGGGTGTTCATTGGAACAACTGATGCTGAAGCTGAAACTCCAATACTTTGGCCACCTTTTGCGAAGAGTTGACTCATTGGAGAAGACCCTGATGCTGGGAGAGATTGGGGGCAGGAGGAGAAGGGGACGACAGAGCATGAGATGGCTGGATGGCATCACCAACTCGATGGACATGAGTTTGGGTAAACTCTGGGAGTTGGTGATGGCCAGGGAGGCCTGGTGTGCTGTGATTCATGGGGTCACAAAGAGTCAGATATGAGTGAGCGACTGAACTGAACTGAGGTGATGGGCTTAACACCTATTGAGTTCACTTGTCTCTTTGTGTTCCATCACCCAAAGTCAATTGGATTGCTACAATGGTGACATGGCCTATTAAAGAAAGAGTCCTGCTATCTGTTGAGAGATACAACCACATAGGTTGGGATACTGTTTAAAGGGTGTGTGTGCTGAATCGCTCAGTCACATCCAACTCTTTGTGACCCTTTCAATTATATACACCCCACCAGATTCTTTGTCCGTAGGATTTTTCAGGCAAGAATACCGGAGTGGGTTGCCATTATCTTCCTCCAGGGTATCTTCCTGACCCAGGGATCAAAACTGAGTCTCCTATGTCTCCTGAATTGCAGGCAAATTCTTTACCAGCTGAGCTATTCAGGGAAGCCCTTAAAGAATGTGAGATACTCTTTAAACCAGTGGCCAACATATGATGGCATTTCCGTATAAAATACACGAGTCCAGGAATTCAGGGTAGAGATAGGAGGATTTGGGGCTTCTCTAGTAGCTTCTGGGTCCTTGGTGGTTCAGGTGTTAAAGCGTCTGCCTTCAATGCGGGAGACCTGGGTTCGATCCCTGGGTCGTGAAGATCCTCTGGAGAAGGAAATGGCAACCCACTCCAGTACTCTTGCCTGGAAAATCCTACAGACAGAGGAGTGTGGTAGACTACAGTCCATGGGGTCCCAAAGAGTTAGACATGATTGAGCGACTTTCACTTCACTTCACTTCACTTCTAGTAGCTTAACTGGTAAAGAATCCACCTGCAATGAAGGAGACCCCAGTTTGATTCCTGGGTCAGAAAGATCCTTTGGCGAAGGGATAGGGATCAACTCCAGTATTTTTGGACTTCCTTGGTGGCTCAGATGGTAAAGAATCTGCCTGCAATGTGGGAGACGTGGGTTCAGTCCCTTGGTTGGGAAGATCCCCTGGAGGAAGGCATGGCAACCCACTCCAATATTCTTGCCTGGAGAATCTCCATGGACAGAGGAGCCTGGCGGGCTACAGTCTGTGGGGTTGCAAACAGTTGGACACGACTGAGCAACTAAGCATGGTAC
>NW_011494615.1:5964918-5968209 GCF_000754665.1 Bison bison bison
CTCACCTACCTAATAAGTCACAGAATTTTTGCTTCTTGTCCATAAAACCACAATTTTGGCTAATTTAAGTTCGTAGATGCTAAGAGAGGAATATTTTTATCAGAAAACATATTTATGGTCCTCCAAATTATAATCTGAGAATATTCATTTGCCAATTTGGTCTTCGTATGCAGATGAACTGATAAGCACAGCGGAAGGTAAAGGTTCCATTTGCCAAAGAGAAATTTCATCATTGCTACACAACAAGTGCAGGAGAGTTTGTGTTGAACCCAGATGATTCAAGTGGAGACCCACAGAACTTCAGTGTCATTAATGGTGGCCCCACCATCAGGGTGAATACCCTGGCTTACATGCTACCTTAATCTTCTGTGGTGGGAAGATGTTCATGAGTATTTCTAAAATTAGGCAAAATTTGAACAGTTTAAAAAAGTGTTAGAAGAGTTATATACATAATACTATGGAAAAAATGAAAAGGAATTACAAATTTGCTTGAGCTTTAAAATACAATAAAAATTGGTGTGTGTCAAGGTCAGGAAAGCAGAAGACAAAGGAAAACATCGTGGAGTAAAATGGAATGGAGTAGCTGAAGTAGAAAAGCTTCTTGCTATGTTACGAAGATATGTTTACAGTCATGAATGGAATGAACAGTTGGGCCTGAAGCCCTCTATTCTAGTCTTGGGACTGTGTCCCAAGAATCAAGAAGAGGGACTTTCCTGGTGGTCCAGGGGCTAAGTCTTTGTGCTCCCAATGCAGGGGGCATGGGTTCAATTCCTTGTTGTGGAACTAAGATCCCATATGCTTTATAGCATGGCCTAAAAAGACAAAAAAAGAAAGAAAGAAAGAAAGACACAAGCAGAGAAATGATGTGACCAGACATATCTTAAACAGATTTCTGGAAGCAAGCACCTAGAAGGTTAATAAATATTCACTAAATGAGTAAATTAAAAATTGGAGCAATAAGATTGAAAATGAAAAAGTACAGCTAAGAGGTTACTAAAATTGTTGAAGGAAGAGATGCTGAAAAAACCAAAATGCATATTTATGCACCATGAAAACTGCATTCAATCTTTTGTGACCTTCAATTGGTAATGAAATAAGATGGGTAATGCCAGAAGTGGCTGTTAATTCCAGATTCTTCTAAGTCATCTTTTAAAGAATACCTAGATAAGAAGAGAATCCATCACTTAAAACAGAAAACAAAAACATTGAAAAATAGGGAAAAAAAGAGATTTTTCTCTCTACTCTAGCTTTAAAAACACAATGAAATACACTGCACTCTTTTGTCAAGGTCTCTGATAGAATTTATCACCAGTACAGTTTGCATCTAGACTGGCCCAGTGCTACACGGAACTAGTACTATTTTTTGCAATAAATCATATAATTGCACTATCCTTGGCTAGGAGTACCTAAAGATTATTGAATTATAGGTTCCAAGCTGATATTTTGACATTTCCAAGAATCAAAAGGTCATAAAATTACTCCTATATGGCAATATGAAGTATATTTTACCCTTGGGAATACATCTAGAATGAATCTAGAAGAAAGTCATTCAATGGCATCTTGTATTTGGTGGAGACAGGGGTGACCATCATAATTAAGATAAGCAACAGCAATGTTTACCTTCTATAGCCACTAAGGCTTATTATTATATTTAAACAGCAGGCCTCGAATGATGCAACAGCTGACAGCATGGGATCTGATGCAGGCAGTATGCTCTCTCGTGGATACCAGAATTCCCAGAGGCAAATTACTCAGCCCTGCTGAGCCCCACTTCCTTAAATTGGACAAGGAGGATAATAATACTTGTAGGGTAGTTAAGAGGATTAGAGATTATTTGCTTTCAGTGCTAAGCAAAATTTCTATTGCAAAACCCCTATTATTCAGGCATTAAATCTTGCAGAGACATTCGTAAAGTGAGGTTCCATTTTTTTTTAAATGGGTATAGTATGCTGTGCTAGGTAACCTCTAAAAAGAACCATCTCTTATTACATGAGAGCCTGTCATCCCCCACCCCTATCCCCCCATCAGTGCTGGCTGGCCTAGTTACTTGCTTCCAACCAATAGAATATGGCAAAGCAGGTGATTTGTTATGCAGCAATAAATAACTCACACATATTCATGCAAAATTTACATAGCAAATGGACCCCCCCCCCCCAAGCTTGTTCACCAGTACAAGAGGAAATAGGATATAGCTGCAGGATGGAATACAATACAGCAATCAGATTAAATTAAAAACAAGCACTTAAGCAACTCCATGGATAACACAAACAATATTGAGCAGAAGAACAAGATGCAAAAATATATGGGTATAGGGTTCTTTTTGAGGTAATTAAAATGTCTCAAAATAGATTGTAGTGATAGTTACACATACCTATAAATGTACCACATCATTGCACTGTACTTTCACATGTGTGAATTACTGAGTTGTGCACTGTATCTCAATGAAGGCATTTTCTTTAATAGGACCAATTTTTTTTTCTTTTTTCTTTTTGGCTCTACTACATGGCATGTGGGATCTTAGTTCCCCAACCAGGGATCGAACCCCAAGCCTGCTCCCCTTGCACTGGAAGGAGGAGTCTTAACCACTGAACCACCAAGAAAGTCCACTCAATTTAGACTTTAAAAGATAAAACAGTTTTACGTACTTGTGTGAAGATATCAGGTTCTCTGTGCTTTTCCGTTGATCAAGGTGTTGACCCCTCTAAACACATAATGTATAATAAGTCTTGCAGTCAGCGTAATGCCTCCACTTTACTCTTCATTTTCTGAACTTTTGAAATTCTAGGTTTAAGAATTTACCCTTTACCCTTTTTGTTTAAGTTTTAGAGCAAGCTTGTCTATAAAATAAAATCTTGTCAAATAAAATCTTACCAAGATTTTTGAGAGCATCTACATTTGTTCAGTTCAGTTGCTCAGTCATGTCCAACTCTTTGCAACCCCATGAATCGCAGCACGCCAGGCCTCCCTGTCCATCACCAACTCCCAGAGTTCACTCAGACTCATGTCCATCGAGTCAGTGATGCCATCCAGCCATCTCATCCTCTGTTGTCCTCTTCGCCTCCTAGCCCCCAATCCCTCCCAGCATCAGAGTCTTTTCCAATGAGTCAACTCTTCACATGAGGTGGCCAAAGTACTGGAGTTTCAGCTTTAGTATCATTCCCTCCAAAGAAATCCCCAGGGCTGATCTCCTTCAGAAATGGACTGGTTGGATCTCCTTGCAGTCCAAGGGACTCTCAAGAGTCTTCTCCAATACCACAGTTCAAAAGCATCAATTCTTTGGTGCTCAGCCTT
>NW_011494615.1:5968309-5973039 GCF_000754665.1 Bison bison bison
GATGGGCAGGTCATGGTGGAGAGGGCTGACAGAATGTGGTCCACTGGAGAAGGGAATGGCAAACCACCTCAGTATTCTTGCCTTGAGAACCCCATGAACACTATGAAAAGGCAAAATGACAGGATACTGAAAGAGGAACTCCCCAGGTCAGTAGGTACCCAATATGCTACTGGAGATCAGTGGAGAAATAACTCCAGAAAGAATGAAGGGATGGAGCCAAAGCAAAAACAATACCCAGTTGTGGATGTGACTGGTGATAGAAGCAAGCTCCGATGCTGTAAAGAGCAATACTGCATAGGAACTGGAATGTCAGGTCCATGAATCTACATTTGTATCTACATCTAATTCTATGTCTATATTTATATCTATATATCTATTCCATCTATCTATCTACATATTCACTTATGTACACGCATTGTCTTGGTTCCATTTCTCTGGAGAACCCTGTTACTAGTACAATGTCACAAAGAAATTTCCAAAAAAACCATCTCTCTGTGTCTATTTCAGACAGTCTCTATTTTAGACAACCATGTATCCCATGGAAACGCTAGTTATATGCCATGCCTTGACACGGAGTAATGTGCCCAGAAAATCATCCCATTGTTTCTGGTGGTCGCTATTGTTGTTACTGCTTTTCTTAAAACCATGTGGTCCAAATTCTTTCCCTCACAAGATAGATGAGAAGTGAGTTACAGAAATTCAGGGATTCTGAACAGAACATCTTGACATGAAGCAAAGGAAGAGTGACTGCAACAACCTTCCAAATTCACAAGGAAGGACCGTGTCCAAGATGTAGAGGAATCCAAATGGATGGAGCCGGAGCCAGAGTAACTGTTAAAAATACACATCAGGAGAAAGGCCAACATACACTACTACTTCATATAAGTAAATAAATAATTAATTAATTAAAACACAAACTGTTCACCAACTGAGCAGGGTAACTGTGGTGATCCAAAGAAATAGTAGGTTATTGGTGAAGGCATAGCAGATATCCATCCCCCCCCCGCCCCCCCGCCTCTATGTGGTGTCAGGAGTAGCTCATAAGTCAAAAGGCAATCAGTGATCCAGAACCAGATCCTGAATGTTGTCATGGAGGCTGACTACCCTGCAGCTATAAAACTCAGCTGATGCATTTTAGTACCCATCTATTCTTGAAGACCAGAAAAGTATTTTAGAAGGTCCCACTAAGTCAAGGGGAAGTCCCCTTGACTTCCTTTTCTCCCCTTCTGTTTTGTCCATATCCATTTTCTGATATCTTTCTGATAGCCTGTGGTAAGGAGAGATGTCACTGAAGTGGATGGGATATGTCATGAGTTCAGAGAGGAGTTTCTGCTCTATCTGTCATAATGCATGAAGGTGGTCTTGGGGCTTCAGCTGCATGTACCAAGTTGTAGCACTAAAGGCAAAAGTAGCCCGACTAGAGCCAAGCAGATGGAGTCTAGTAACAAGGAGAATATGTCATAAGCAAAGCTGTAGTGGATGGTACAATATCACAGAAGTGCGTTGATGAATAACCTAGTAATTTCAGACTGCCTTTACGGACTGGTTTTGGCTAGGGGCAGATGAATAATGCACGAAAGCATCACCAACATTAAGGTCCAAGGATATATTCATCCACCTTCCTTTGTAACATACAGATTTGGATTCAATTTTAAATGTTGTTTAGTCACTCAGTCGTGTCCAACTCTGTGACCTGTGGATGCAGCACACCAGGCTTCCCTGTCCTTCACTGCCTCCCAGAGCTTGCTCAAAATCAAGCCCCTTGAGTCGGTGATGCCATCCAACTATCTCCTCCTCTGTCCTCCCCTACTCCCCCTGCCGTCCATCTTTCCCAGCATCAGGGTCTTTTCCAATGAGTAGGCTCTTCACATCAGGTGGCCAAAGTACTGGAACTTCAGCTTCAGCTTCAGTTCTTTCAATGATTATTCAGGGTTGATTTCCTTTAGGATTAATTGATAAGTCCAAATTTTATTCCAATTATCATAATTTTGTTCCCTCTCTGGGTGCTTGAACTATTTGACAACTACATTGGTGTCTATCAATATCCACTTTGGGTCAGACAATGCTTTAACATTCTCTGTTTCTATATACGGAGCCATATATATGAAAGAGGAATAGATAGACAGACCTTTCTCTCCTTTTGTCTCTACTTACTTATTAGACTGACTTCAGTCCTAACTCTGGAATCCTAAGGCATTGTACTTCTGTCTTCAGTATCTTGGAAAATCAATAGTGAAATCACTAAAAATAGCCCCCCAACTTTATATCTGCCTCCTGGGTCCTTTCATCACAAAATGGTTGTTAATGAATCTTATAAAAGGCTTAGTGAACATTAATATTAGAGTACCTGCAATGATGTGTTAATTAAAATTAAGTCCCTTTTTCATTTGAGATGTGACCAGGAAGAAAATTTGACACAGGCAAAACATCACTTGAATTTTAATTAAAGAGAATTTAGGAGTGGGTGCACTTCATAAAATCACAATTGCACACATATCCTGTAGACAGCATGCCTTCCTGATTTGATCAGAAGCAGCACATGATAGCTGAGGGTGACTCCATGTCATGGGGCAGCCTCTCACTTCTTCATAGCAACACACCAGTGTCACTATAATTATGAATTTAATATTCAAAATTTGTTGATTTCATATTTGCATGCAGGTATGCTAACTAAAAGTAATTAATTTCAATTGCATACACCAATTATAACATCAGATTCATTCTCTAACATATTATTCCTCACTGATTACACACCCAGATTGCTTTAATCTCTCATTTTGTATTTTAAAGTCAAACAATAATATGTATCTCTAATTAAGTTCGCTTACTTATCTTACTTGATTGAATCATGTTTTAATATTTTATGACACCAGCCGCCTTTAATCCCCCTTTCTGATGGTATTTGCCTCTGTGCCTGTTTTCCTTGCCTTGTTTATCTTAATTTGAGTTCTAAGAGTGTTTTCGTTCCTAGTTCTTTTGGGGAGTAAAGTTTCTAGATTTCTTTGTTAGGAACTGGGGTTAAATTGAGGAGAAAATAGCTTTGGGATGATGAGGGAAATTGATGAGATTATGTCATGTAAAAAGGTTATTAAGGGCTATTTTTTTCTCTGTAGTTTCCTGTGAGTAAAATATTTTGCATTTATAATGGTTTTATTTTAGAGAAACTCAACCTAAACATTTCAGACCTCAACAAAGTTGTGATGATCTCATTATATACTGATCTTTCCCTTTGCAATAGGAATCATAAAATAATAAAGTGGAATTAACACTGGGTGACTATTTACCACATGCAGAGCTTTATAATTATTATGTTATTGTGTCCTTATAAAATGCCATAGCTAAGGGGAAAAAAGGAAACACGCAGCTGAGAGAACTGAGGGCTAGAAAGGTTGAGAAAGAGCATGTGTGGCAGGGCACATGGCTCTGAAGCGGCAGAGCCAGGTTTCAAAGGCAGTTCTAGCCTAAAATCCCACCCAGTCTATCAGAATATGATAACAGCTTCTCTGCTTCCCAATCAATTAGCTGCCCTAATTTGTTTTTTTCTATTGCCTCTTTAAAATTTTTATATATTTAATTTCTTATACAATTTGTAAAGGTTACTTTCCATTTACAGTTATTACAAAATATTAATACTGGCTATATTCCCCATGATGTACAATCCATTCTTGAGCGTGTCTTATACCCATCTTTGTACCTCTATCCCTAAACATTGTAAAAATTAAATTCAGATTCGTAGAGTCAGTGATTTGGGATCCAGTGGTTAGAGTCCTTGGGGCAGCATGTGACCAGAGATGGGCTGCTTAGCTCCATTTTTCTTCCCTTTTTCCTCACTATCCCTGCTTCCTTCATTAGATCTCAGGAAAGTCAATGCAAGTCATGAAGTTCAAGGGGTAGGGGAGAGGAGAAACAGTCATGGGCAAGAGGAAGTAAGTTCAGGGCCTTCTTTACACTCATGTTGATCTAGTCTCCCACCATGAATTATTCTATAGCACAGACCTTTATAGACTATAGTGAGGTAATTCTTTTGAAGAGTTAAAAATAAAAACAAATTACATGAACCTTGGTTAGATAAAGATAACAAGAGGATGATGATTAAAATGAAAAGACAAAAAAGTAGAACGTAGGTGGGAAAGGCAAATAGGAAAACTAAAACAAATGCGCTAGTTGTTTAGAGAGAAGAAAAAGAAAGGAAAACTTTTTTTTTTTTTTAAGACAAAAACACAAAAGACCTCCCAGACTGTTGTTTTGAAGTATGATGATATGGTACCAGGCCTTCCCTGGTGTCTCAGCTGGTGAAGAATCAGCCTGCAATGCAGGAGACCCAGGTTTGATTCCTGGGTTGGGAAGATCCCCTGCAGAAGGAAATGGCAACCCACTCCAGTATTCTTGCCTGGGAAATCCCATGGACGGAGGAGCCTGGCGGGCTACAGTCTATGGGGTCACAAAGAGGCTGACGTAACTTAGAAACTAAAGCACCACAACCAACACCAATACGGTACCAGGAGACCTAGTAAATTATGGTGCAAAAAGCATATAAAAGGGCAACAAGAAAAATAACAGACATTTTGGACTACATCAAAAGTAAAAACTTTATTACCTTTGAATAGGAAAGTAAAAGGGTCAACCTATAGAATGTAAGAAATACTTGTGAATCACAAATTTAATGAGTCCAGTATCTAGAATATTTAAAGTACACTTAAAAACCAAACAACAAAAAGACATACAACCCA
>NW_011494615.1:5973139-5975230 GCF_000754665.1 Bison bison bison
AAGTGGGCAAAAGGCCTGAATAGACATTTCTCCAAAGAAGACAGATAAGTGGACAGCAAGCACATGAAAAATGCTCAATGTTGTTAGTCATTAGGGAAATGCAAATCAAAACACAATGAGATACCTGTTCACAGCAACCAGAATAGTGATAATAAAAAAAACAGAAATGACAAGTGTTTGTGAAAATGGGGAGAAATTGGAAAGCTCACATACTCCTAATGAGAATGCAAAATGGTGTAGCTGCTCTGAATAACAGCTTGATAGTTTCTTACAAAGTTAAGCAATTCTACTCCTAGGTGGATAGCCCAGAGAACTGAAGCGGGTGCTCAAGTGAATACTTGTACCCACACATTAAGAGGGCATTATTCATAAAAGTCAAATGCCCTTCAGTGGAAGAATGAATAAACAGCTGCAATATGTTCATACAATGAAATATTAATCCATTATAAATAAGAAAGAAGTAATGATATATGCTACAATGTGAATAAAACTCAAAAATATTAGGTTAAGTGAAAGAAACCAGACACAGAAGGTCACAAAATGTACGAGAAGTGATTGCCTACTGGGTACAGTGTCTTCTTTGAGGGTACCGTTTTAGAACTACATAGAGCGGCAGTATTACAAGGCTGCAAATATATTACATGCCGCAAAATTGTGCACTCTAAAACCATTAATTTATGGCATATGAATTTTATCTTAATACAATAAAAGGAAAAAAAAAGCGAAAAAAAGAAACATGTGAGGCACATCAGAGAAAAAAGCATATACAAAATGTGCTAATCTATCCATGGAAATTAGTCAAACATTTCTATTAAAATGGTCTTTTTTTTTTTTTTAACAAGAAGCCTGGAAAGCAAAAGATTAACTGAAAATTCTACAAAGTAACGAAGCTATGAAGAGAAGACTCAAATAAAGCTAAAAGGGAAAAAAAAAAAATCAAAAAGAAAGCCAGAAAAAAAAATCTAAACATCTCAAACATTCAAATAATGAAACAAGAAGTCCTGGGTAAAGATCTTACCATTAATGAAACTCTTTGGAATAGACAATTGAGTTGTGGACCAATTATATAGAAAATAGAAAAGAAAAAAAATGTCAAATTCTCCTGTTTTTACAGAGAGTCCAAGGGAATATGATTCTATTTAAACCAGAGTTCTACATTAGCCCACACTCTCCAAGAAGTCTGAAACTCCTGTATTAGATCTAGTCTGACTCACCAGGCAAGCTCAGCTACAGTGTCACTGGCTGAAGAGTAGTCAGTCGTCCTATCCTGAGTCCCAGGAAAGGGGAGCAGGGATGGTCAGGAATGGAGAAGTACTGAGGACTGAGTGAGAGTGCAGAAAAGTAAAGTATTGTGACCTCAGCTCAGTTCAATCGCTCAGTCGTGTCGACTCTTTGCGACCCCATGAACCACAGCAAGCCAGGCCTCCCTGTCCATCACCAAGTCCCTGAGTTCACCCAAACTCCTGCATCGAGTTGGTGATGCCATTCAACCATCTCATCCTCTGTTGTTCCCTTTCCTCCTGCCCCCAATCCCTCCCAGCATCAAGGTCTTTTCCAATGAGTCAGCTCTTCACCTCAGGTGGCCAAAGTATTGGAGTTTCAGCCTCAGCATCAGTCCTTCCAATGAACACCCTGGACTGGTCTCCTTTAGGATGGACTGGTTGGATCTCCTTGCAGTCCAAGGGACTCACAAGAGTCTTCTCCAGCACCACAGTTCAAAAGCATCAATTCTTTGGCACTTAGCTTTCTTCACAGTCCAACTCTCACATCCATACATGACCACTGGAAAAACCATAGCCTTGACTAGATGGACCTTTGCTGGTAAAGTAATATCTCTGCTTTTTAATATGCTATCTAGGTTGGTCATAACTTTGCTTCCAAGGAGTAATTGTCTTTTAATTTCATGGCTGCAATCACCATCTACAGTGATTTTGGAGCACCAAAAAATAAAGTCTGACACTGTTTCCACTGTTTCCCCATCTATTTCCCATGAAGTGATGGGACCACATGCCATGACCTTGTTTTCTGAATGTTGAGCTTTAAGCCAACTTTTTCACTCTCCTCTTTCACTTTCATCAAGAGGCTTTTTAG
>NW_011494615.1:5975330-5993153 GCF_000754665.1 Bison bison bison
TTTCCTATTTGGAACCAGTCTGTTGTTCCATGTCCAGTTCTAACTCTTGCTTCCTGACCTGCATATAGGTTTGTCAAGAGGCAGGTCAGGTGGTCTGGTATTCCCATCTCTTTCAGAATTTTCCACAGTTTACTGTGATCCACATGGTCAAAGGCTTTGGCATAGTCAATAAAGCAGAAATAGATGTTTTTCTGGAACTCTCTTGCTTTTTCGATGATCCAGCGGATGTTGGCAATTTGATCTCTGGTTCCTCTACCTTTTCTAAAACCAACTTAAACATCTGAAAGTTCATAGTTCACTTATTGCTGAAGCCTGGCTTGGAGAATTTTGAGCATTACTTTACTAGCATGTGAGATGAGTGCAATTGTGTGGTAGTCTGAGCATTCTTTGGCATTGCCTTTCTTTGGGATTACAATGAAAACTGACCTTTTCCAGTCCTGTGGCCACTGCTGAGTTTTGGGCCTAAGGATACAGAAAAAAGCAAATTCTATACGTGTGGCCACCAGACTGCGTGTGTCCTGGACGGCAACCCCCTTCGGAAGCCAGTACACTGCCTGTGTCCCAAGCCAGGGGTAGGGAGGGCAGTTGTCTGCAGGTAAAAATCGTCTTTGGTCAGGTCTGAAAGATCACACACAGGGTTTTTGGCCAGGAACTGGACTCTTGACTTCCTCCAAAGTTAAATTTTTGCCTGTGTGCCCCCTTTTACCTTCTGGTACTTTGCAAATTTCAAAATGCTTTCATGTGTATTATCATACTGAAATCTCACAAGATGAAACTCTCACCACTTTTCATACTAGGGAGTCTTCAGGAGGGATTAAATGGCTTATTCCTGGCCACAATGCTCAGGGACAGTTGAAAAAGGTCTAAAATAATATTATTTAAAGAACAAGTTCAATAGTTTTTTGAGAATCTTCCTCAACCTGCAGGCACAATGTCTTCTCTGGTGGAAGATAGCATATAATATTCAGGACAAAAAATCCCATGAAAAATATGCTTCAGATTCTTAAACTAAAATTTGGATTAAACATTTGATCTTTCTTTTTTACTTCTAGAGTCTTCTGAGATCTATTTAGGTTGAGTCCCACATGTTAAGAGCAGCTATTTCACCTTCCTTGCAGTAGAAACCTGAGAGAATCTCAAGTGTCTTTCTAAAGCCTCTGGGCAAGATGAGATTAGAGGTGAGGTATTATTAGGAATTCTTCACATTTGAATTAACAAGCTGACTTCCACCATTACAAGAAGCTAGTCAGGCTCTTTTTTCCTTCCTCAGTGTCCCTTACAGATCAGAAACAGAATATGATTCAAAGTGGTAAAATATTTTAAAGAGATGATGATAGGAGCTCTGGATGGGAAGGGATTGAAGATGCTGTTTTTGAGATCTCTGTAGACTCAGAGAAATTGAACTCCTTGGAACACTTGGAAGTTTGGGAGATTAGTAGGTTAGCTGTTGGTGCAGGACTTGGTCACCACTCTGAAAGATGTTAGGATGGGAGGGTGGCTCGGTCAGAAAAGAATCCACCTGCAGTGTAGGAGACATGGGTTTGATCCCTGGGTGGGGAAAATCACCTGGAGAAGGAAATGGCAACACACTCCAGTATTCCTGCAGGGAAAATTTCATGGACAGAGGAGCCAGGTGGGCTACAGTCCATGGGGTCACAAGAGTCAGATACCACTTAGTGACTAAACCACTATCAACACCCACTGTAAGATGTCAAAACCTCTTGCAGATGACTGCCTGGTAGATCTAGAACAGCTAGATTCCAAGTGGCTACGATTTTCAGATGTCTTAAAAGATCCCATGTTTCAACATAGAGAACAAACGTATGGACACCAAGAGGAGAGGTTGGGGGGATGAACTGGGAGATTGGGATTGACATACACACAACTATGTATCAAACATATAGCTAATGAGAACCTACCAAAGGCACAGGAGGAAAAAAAAAAAGAAGGTACAATTTGTTTGAAAGACATTTATTAAGTTGACCTTAAAAATGCATTCCAATATACAGTAGGTGCCAACAAATACTGTTTGATTTCACTTCTCTGAGGTACCGAGAATAGTCAAATTCATAGAGTCAGAAAGTACACTGGTGAACGCCTGGGGCTAGGGTGGCGTGTGGGGAGGCGGAATGGAGACTTAGTGTTTAATGGGGGCAGAGTTTCAGTTTAGGAAGTTGAAAATTTTGAGAGATGGATGACGGTGAGAGTTGAACAACAATGTGAGTGTTCTTGGTCCCACTGAAATGTTACCATTAAATATTGTTAAAACAATATGTTTTATATTATGTGACTTTTACAAAAAAAAAACAACAAACACCTTTAATTTAAAAAAAAAAAAAGAAAAAGAATCCTGTGTCTCCAGCCTGACAAGGAAATTGCACAGCCCCTGGACCCACCTTATGGCAGGAGAACAGGTACTTCAGTGGTGAAAACATAAAACAGATCCATTATGAGAGAGCGCCCATGCCTAAGCATGTCTTAAAACTCTTTACTTCTGTATACCCTGTCCACCTGGAGGGATCAGACAGAAATTTGAACTAAAATTAATTTAAAGCAGAAAAGAATACGTTTCTCATTCATCTGAACTTGTTGAAGGTTCACACCTTTACAGGGAGAGCATAATATTCATTGTGGCTTCAAATGTGTGTGTTTCTGATTGCTCTGAGGAGGTCTATGATAATGGTAATTAGAGTAGCCGATATATCCTTACATAGAGCTTTACAAAGCAAAAAAACAAACAAACAAAAAAACACTCACTTTCACAGACCATTTGCTCCTCGTAATAGTTGTGCCAGAAAATGAGGAATTATTATCGACATTTTCTATCAGGAGGTTGAGAATCAGAGTGGCTGATATGACTTGCAAATGTTAACACATCTAGCAGATGCTGAGAAAGTGAGGGAAACAAGGCTTCAGGACTCCATTTGCTCTGCAAATACAAGCATCGGATAAGCACAGCTCCATCTTCTCTGGATACAGCTCTGGTGATAGACAGACACTACAGAGATAGAGAACTACTTGTCTTTATTTATGGGTTTCTCTGGTGGCTCGGCTGGTCAAGAACCTGCCTGCAATGTACGAGACCCACATTCAATCCCTGGGTGGGGAAGATCTCCTGGAGAAGGAAATGGCTACGCAGTCCAGTAGTCTTGCCTGGAGAATTCCATGGAAGAGGAGCCTGGTGGGCTACAGTACTCGGGGCAGCAAAGAGCTGGACACAAGCGAGCAACTAACACATAGACATTGGGAGGACATGGGGCTTTATCCCTAATAGATACATGATTTCTTTTGGGGATGATGAAAATGTTCTAGTATTGATTGTGGTAATGGTTGCCCAACTCTGTGGATACATAAAATCCACTGAATTATACACTTTCAGGGGGTAAATTGTATGGTATGTGAATTACATCTCAACAAAGTTATTCTGTAAAAAAAGAGATTGTGCAGGGAGGCAATAGGCAGATAAAAGTTAGAGCCTAAAAATAAATTTCCAGAGGTTAGAACATAAATGAAGTCTTCAATTCTGAGCAAACCAGTGCATGACATGATGTGGCCACAACTTTTGCCAGATTGAGTTTTCTCTTCCGGAACATGGACTAATAATACCTCATCCTATGACATTTCTCCACAGTTAACAAGAGGAAACAACAAAACACAAAACTGTAAGTTATGAAACACTTCACAAATGAGAGTTAATTATTTCCTGCCCATATACAGGATTTCAGAAAGCATATAAACACTTTAGGTAGGGCAAGCATAACCTGAGGGAGAGAAAGCATAAAAATGCTAATCCCCAAATTGGAATTTTTAGTGCTGCATATTTGCATATAGCCTAAAATCCTTTCAAAAACAGCTAGAATGCGCTTAGTTACTTTTAAAAATTACAGATTGAGTTGTTATTAATTTATTATAGATGAGGCAATGTTTTCCTTTTAAAAACTTTCCTTCTCCATTGTGCCAAAGGCACCCATAGAAAATTTAGAGTGTTTTATATTCCATAGAATATGCATAGAGATATCAATAATAAATAGCGTTTTCCACAGTATAGAGTATAAGCCACTCAGAGTCACTCACTCCTGTTGAGCTAAAAATACCTCAGTGACAAATTTCAGGAAAGAAAGAAAAAGAAGAGAGTTCTGTGTTCATCACCCAAGAGTAGAACCCTGCTTGATGTCCTACTGTGTCCTTTTTATTCCTTCCCAGTGATGCCGAATAGTCAACTCCCAACATGTTCTAATACACAACGCTGTTTCCCCTATTCCCCAATGCAGTGCATTCTTCATTCTCATAACAGAATGACTCTCCCTTGCCAAGCACTTCCACTTGCAAGACAAATCTTGACCTATCTCAGTAACGGAAGACACAAAAGTTTACTAATAAGATGAAGTGCGTATCGTATGAACAAACACACAGAACTGATTTTAAGTCTTGGTGAGTTGCTGCATGTGGATGACATCTCTATAACCAGTGTGCTGAGTACTTGCTTGCATTAGGGTTTGTCTAAGGGGAGCAACAAGGTAAGTGGATGACAATCTCAATGGCATATTTCCCTAGAATGTTGGCCTTTCCATAGGAAAAATCAAAGAAAAAGGAAAGCAATAGGAGATCACAGGACATTGAATTATGAAGTTAAATGAAACCTAACTGAGGAACCAAGGGAAAAAAATATTTCTCTGTAAACATAAGAGTTAGATGACATTCAATGATTTTAAGACTCAATGAACATAGAATAACACCTTCTTTATTACCATTGGTATAACCTATGGGGTATTAATTATTGACAATTAGATTGCCAAATGGACTAAACGCTGCAGATTTTAATCTGAATTACTAGTACATGAGGTTTTCATAGCAGATAAGGGAAAACGTATCATAGTGACAATACAAAAATCAAGTGCTTCGAAACGCCATAACCTTCAAATACTCTATGAAATCCCACTGATCTGGTGTGGCCACTGGAGCAGGAAAAAATCCAACACAATGAGCTCTCCAGTTAGGTTTTAAATATTTGAGCTAAGAAAAAAGAGGGATAAATTCATGAGACTAATACAAAGAACTGGAGGTTCTATACTATATAAATCGGTAAGGTGTCTGAAGGTGGTTAGAGTGACTTAGCACCTAAAACACTGGAACTCAAGTCTTTCCTCAGCAAACTCTTTATTTGACCTTGGAAAAGTCTCTTTATTTGAACTTCAATTTCCAACTATGTAAAAGCCTGATGAGAATAGCTACATTTTTCTACTCAACAATGTTACTGACAAGGTGACCTCAGAAAGTACACAGGACACCTTATTGCAAATAGCTGTGTGTGTGTATTTGTGCCAAGTATTAAATGGTGATTTCATGCATGTGTTGTGTGTGTGTAAGAGTAAATATTAGTTATTTCTATTTCCAAGTTAATTTTTATCTCCAAATTGATTTAATTCCACTCATGTCCTGCAAAATCTCCAAGAATTAGATAAGGGGATTTATGTATGCCCTGAACTATCACTCTAGGAAAGAAAAACATTCATACCAAGTTAACTTCTCACCCCAGCTCCAATTTGTTTAAAACTACAGATACAGTTTTTGTCTTGTTGAAAAACGAGACCACGGTTTTTCTATTTGGAACCACAGGTTGGGTTTTTAAAAAAATGGAAAAAATGGATTTCCCTGGTTGTCCAATGGTTATAACTCTGTGCTTTCACTTCAAGGGTGTGTGGGTTTAACCCCAGGTTGGGGGTCTAAGATACCACATGCCTAAGAAGCAAGAAAAGGAAAACTTCTGAATGTTTGTGGGCATAATAGTGTATACTGGCAAATAGGGCCCCCCAAATCCTACAGTAATTTTCTAATTAATCTTAAAAAGTCTTTACTATCATGAATATAAAGCCAGATAGTACCTGTCTTCATTAGCATATAATTTTTATGTTATTGAAACCATGTATAAGCCCCTGTGTCCTTATATTTTGAAATAAAATGCTGACTCCAGAATTAATGACTGGGAAATGTGAAGATGTGGAAACAAAGAATAGCTGTTGGGCTAAGGAACTGCTAACAATTTAGACTATAATTCTGCCATATAACAGAATCACCAAATTTCCAGTTTCCTGAAAAAATACAGATAAAGGCTTGATACACATTCCTATCTTGTTTTTTACAAGAAGCAGATCCCCGCCTCAGATGAAAACTTCTGACCACAAGAACATAGACCCTGAACTAGTTGCAACCAGAAGGTTGATGCTGCTTGAAACTTCATCTTGATGTCAACCAATCCAAGAACTGCCCACGAGCTGATCACATCATGCTCCTTGAACACTACAGAACTCCTCACTATCCCCTTCAGGGTGGGTCACAGGGTCTTCAGGGCATTAGCCCACTGTGGCCCCCTCTGCCTGGCAAAGCAATAAAAGCTACTCTTTTCTGCTTCACCCAAACCTCTGTCTCTGTTTCTATTCAGCACCGGAGAACAGAGGCCAGGATTTTGGCAACATTATCTTCTAGAAAACTATTTGTCATCCTAGGCTGTTCTTTGTGTTTTCACCTGAATCCAGCTGGCTGGATTCATCCAAGAGACCATTAATCTGTTGTTAATTTCTCACATTCCATGATAAGTAAGCTATTCAATTCTTTCCCCCTTTAAACAAATGTGACAGCATCCTTACTCATATGGTTCTGTAACACAACATATACTATCCATCAACAAATACAGTTTTTTCTCTCTACCAAGTAGATCCAGAATGAATCCACTGTCACCACCTCCACTGCCACCACCTGGCCAAGTCATCATCGTGGTACCTGGATTTTACAGCAACTATATATAGAGGATCACCCTGTTCCCTTCTTTAAAAAAAAAAAAAAGTATTTATTTATTTGGCTGCATTGGCTCTTAGTTACAGTATAGGCTCTTTGTTGCTGTATGCGGGTCTAGTTGCCCTGCAGCATGTGGGGTCTTACTTCCCTGAACAGGTATCTAACCCAGTGTCCCTGCACTGGAAGGTAGATTCTTAGCCTCTGGACCACGAGGGAAGTCCCACCCTTCTTGTCTCATCACAGCATCTGTCCTGTGCGCTCTTGCTGTCTGCCTGGATTGCTTTTCTCTCAGAGAGCTCTGGATCTCCCTTCTTGACTTCCACCAGCTCTTTGCTCAAAACCACCTTCTCAGTGACGTAACTGTACCCCTCATCAAGCTCTATTCTCATCCTCTTTCTGGTTTTCATTATCCTCCTCAGCACTTATCACTACGTGGTCCATCGTGTGCTTTTACTTGTGCATTGTCTGTCACCTCCTCCACTTCCATAAGACAAGCTTCAGCGAGGAAAGGATTTTTGTCCAAATTTTTCTGTTGTTGTTGTACTCCCCAGCAGCTAGGAAAGCACTGGGTACAAAGGGTGTCTTCAAGGAATTCAGCATGAAAGAATGACTTGATTTCAGACAATGTAAGGGAAACATAAATACGTGAATTTCCTAGATTTGGGAAAGTGGAAGTAAGAGTTCTCCTAGTATGTAGAGCAAAAATTCTATGGGGAAACTTGAGTAAAGAGTTTGCATAGAAATTACTTTGGGGAAAAACTGTAGAGAAGTGGAAAGCACATTCATTTCCAATATTTATTTTTTAAATCTTAGTCAATCTGCAGCTTAGAGTAGGCATGGATTTACCAGTGATTTTGCTGAAAGCATACTGGGATGTGTAGTGACATTTTGTACTTGTTTGTTTCTAACTCAATACACCCTAGGAGGTCAGGCAGCAATATCTGTTTGGAAGATGTGAAACTCTAAGACAAGGCATTGTGTCCAAGTGAATTCCAAAGGTGGGATCGCTAATCCATGCCATCAGAAAAATCTCAGATTCCTTAGTAGTAAAATGAGGATCAAATCACCATAATCATAGCCAAGTAAATTCATAATCATATAAATGGGAATGTATATATTGTTTATACAGATGGATGCCATATCTGAGAATACAAAGATGACAATAGGTTCATTTTCCAGCACTAGAAGAGTGGTTAAGGGACTTCTCTGCAAGTCTAGTCGTTAAGAATCCATCTTTCAATGCAGGGAGCTCAATCCCTGGTCAGGGAACTAAGATCCCACATGCCATGTGCCCAAACAGAAGTCAAAACAGTGATTATGAGTCAGCTGAGTTTCTCCACTCACGTCTGGATGAACTTGAGCAAATTACTTCAATTTCTGCACTCCAGTTTCCTCCTCTACATTGCCGATAATTGTAATAGCACCCTCATAGGCGCTAATCCTCCACTGTGAGGATTGCACGTGCTAATATGTATAAAGGATTTAGAGCAGAGGATGCATAATCAGCACTCTACAATCTGAGGGGCTATCTTTGAAAAGTATTAGTGTCTTAAACATCAGCTTCTGTCTATAATAGAGCGGAAACAAAAAAGTAAGAGCTCCTATCTCCAAATGGTTTGAAGAACACAGCACAATACCATCTTCATGCCCTTAAAGGGGAAATTATTTTCAAGTATGGGGTTCCCCTTGTGGCTCAGAAGGGAAAGAATTTGCCCACAGTGAGGGAGACCTGGGTTGTATCCCTGGGTTGGGAAGATCTCTTGGAGGAGGGCATGGCAACCCACTCCAGTATTTTTGCCTGGAGAAACTCATGGATAGAGGAGCCTGGCAGGCTATGTCCATGGGGTCGCAAAGAGTCGGACATGACTGAGTGACTAACACTTTCACTTTCACTATTCTCAACTATAATTTGAAATGGAGGTTGTAATCAAACCAACTGAGGAGAGAGTGAAACAGAAAGTGATGATCCAGAAGACACTGGGCAGCAAATAAAGATTTTAGTAGGGAAAAAAAAAAAAATACTACCTAGTAAACTGTGTCTGGGAAGAAAATGACAAACTCTGACCAAGAAAACCATAGTCACATTTTGTATTTTAAAAACATAACTGATACAACTGGCAAAATGGGATAAATGAGAATAATCCTTTTGGATGTTTATTTTGACTCTTGCTGTAAAATCATACAGCCTCACAGAAATCGCTAAGCTGTTTCATCATATAAGCAATTCCAGCTATTTTATAGCTGCAAGTACACACACAGGAAGAAAGGGCCGAGGAACACAGCCTCTTTCTTTCCTATTGAGAGATAATTTGTAAATTGTCCAATGGGTAAAGCACAAGCCTGAAATATCACATTTCCAAAAACACGGGTGCTAGAGAAATCTGATTAGATGTGCCTCTTCACAGATTTCAAAAGGAGTAGCTTGATTTTTCCTTGTAATCTTAGATTCTAGGCAATTTGGCAATTAAGTGAAAGGACTCTGTTGAAAGTCCAGTAAATTCCACATTCTCCTATATCCGGCTGAAAACACAGAAAAAGTCAGGAGTTTGAAGGTATAAAAACACAGCAAAGTGACTGCAATCATGGTAATGTTTAAGACAAACTAGTTCAGAATATCCACGAGGTAGTTTGAACTACTAGGAAAGAAGATGACATGATTGCAAAGTGATCCACCATAATTAAGGGGCTCAACCCTCAATTTTGAAAGCTTAGTGAGAAGAGATTCTGTTCTAAAAGAGGCTGTGAGTCTACTCTTCAAAACATAACAATCTCATTTTGCCATTTTTCTCCAGTGGTCTCCACTGCCTACACTATAGAGTCTCTGCTTGGACTGAAACCTACATGTCTTCATAAGCTCCCCTGTTTACCCTGTTTGGTTACTTAATGCCCTCTTTGCCTAAATGTCACTGATATTCTACACACAGCTTATTTCACCATATTTTTCTCATGTAACTTTGACATACTGACTTCCTCTGCCAGAAAGGTATTAGGGTCCATCCTTTTGAGCAGCAAACATTATTACCATCAGTATTTTTATCTGGGACTTCCTAGGTGGCTCAGTGGTAAAGAATCTGCCTGCCAATGTAGGAGCCGCAAGAGATACAGGTTTGAACCCTGGATCAGGAAGATCTTCTGGAGGAGGAAATGGCAACACACTCCAGTATTCTTGCCTGGGAAATTCCATGGAAGAAGAGCCTTGTGGGCTACAGTCCATGGAGTTGCGAAGAGTTGGACACCTTTTTATCTGATAGAGTTTTTACACAGCAAATACCAAGTTCAGCCATTGCTCACTCTAGGAAGACTTGCCAAACCTTTCCTTTCTAACCTCTAGATTCTGTAGGATCTGATCAGATTCTGTGCCTTCTTCTCACCAAGTACATAGAATGAATGGTGAATGTTCATGTCTCTGCCATCACCGAAAGTGTACACTTGAGTTCAGTTCAGTCACTCAGTGGTGTCTAACTCTTTGCAACTCCATGGACTGCAGCACAACAGGCTTCCCTGTCCATCATCAACTCCCAGAGCTTGCTCAAACTCATGTGCATCAAGTCGGTGATACCATCCAACCGTCTCATCCTCTGTCGTCCCCTTCTTCTCCTGCCTTCAATCTTTCCCAGCATCACGGTCTTTTCCAATGAGTCAGTTCCTCGCATCAGGTGGCAAAAGTATTGGAGTTCAGTTTCAGCATCAGTCTTTCCAGTGAATATTCAGGATTGATTTCCTTTAGGATGGACTGGTTGGATCTCTTTGCAGTCCAAGGGACTCTTGAGAGTCTTCTCCAACACCACAGTTCAAAAGCACCAATTCTTTAGTGCTCAGCTTTCTTTATAGTCCAACTCTCACATTCATACATGACTACTGGAAAAAGCATAGCTTTAACTAGGTGGACCCTTGCTGGCAAAGTACTGCCTCTGCTTTTTAATATGCTGTCTAGGTTGGTCATAGCTTTTCTTCCAATGAGCAAGTGTCTTAATTTCATGGTTGCAGTCACCATCTGCAGTGATTTTGGAGCCCAAGAAAATAAAGTCTGTCACTGTTTCTGTTGTTTCCCCATCTATTTGCCATGAAGTGATGGGACCACATGCCATGATCTTAGTTTTCTGAATGTTGAGTTTTAAGCGAACATTTTCACTCTCCTCTTTCACTTTCATCAAGAGGCTCTTTAGTTCTTCTTCACTTTCTGCCATAAGGGTGGTGTCATCTGCATATCTGAGGTTATTAATATTTCTTCTGGCAATCTTGATTCTAGCTTGTGCTTCATACAGCCCAGCATTTCACATGAGGTACTCTGTATATAAGTTAAATAAGCAGGGTGACAAAGGAGTCTTGACATACTCCTTTCCCAATTTGGAACCAGTCTGTGGTTCCACGTTCACCTCTAACTGTTGTTTCTTGACCTGCATACAGATTTCTCAGTGGTCTGGTATTCCCATCTCAGAATTTTCCACAGTTTGTTGTGATCCACACAGTCAAAGGCTTTGGCATAGATAATAACCAGAAGTAAATGTTTTTATGGAATTCTCTTGCTTTTTTGATGATCCAACATATGTTGGCAATTTGATCTCTGTTTCCTCTGCCTTTTTGAAATCCAATTTGAACATCTGGAGTTTCATGTTTCATATACTGTTGAAGCATCACTTGGAGAATTTTGAGCATTACTTTGCTAGCATGTGAGATGAGTGCAATTGTGCAGCAGTTTGAAAATTCTTTGGCATCACCTTTCATTGGGATTGGAATGAAAACTGACCTTTTCCAGTCCTGTGGTCATTGCTGAGTTTTCCAAATTTGTTGACATATTGAGTGCAGCACTTTCACAGCATCATCTTTCAGGATTTGGAATAGCTCAACTGGAATTCCATCACCTCCACTAGCTTTGTTCATAATGATGCTTCCTAAGGCCCACTTGACTTCACATTCCAGGATATCTGTCTCTGGGTGAGTGATCACACCATTATGGTTATCTGGGTCATGAAGAACTTTTTTTGTACTGTTCTTCTGTGTATTCTTGCCACCTCTTCTTAATATCTTCTGCTTTTGTTAGGTCTATACCATTTCTGTCCTTTATCGAGCCCATCTTTGCATGAAATGTTCCCTTGGTATCTCTTATTTTCTTGAAGAGATCTCTAGTCTTCCCCATTCTATTGTTTCCCTCTATTTCTTTGCATAGATCACTGAGGAAGGCTTTCTTACCTCTCCTTGCTATTCTTTGGAACTCTGCATTCAAATGGGTATATCTTTCTTTTTCTCCTTTGCCTTTCACTTCTCTTCTTTTCTCAGCTATTTGTAAGGCCTCGTCAGACAACCATTTGCCTTTTTGCATTTCTTTTTCTTGGGGATAATCTTGATCACTGCCTCCTGTACAATGTCACGAACCTCTGTCCATAGATCTTCAGGCACTCTGTCTATCAGATCTAATCCCTTGAATCTATTTGTCACTTCTACTGTATAATCATAATGGATTTTATTTAGGTCATACCTTAGTGGTCTAGTGGTTTTCCCTACTTTCTTCAATTTAAGTCTGTCGAAAATGCCTCTCCCACAAAAGTACCCTTCCTAATTTTATTTGTATTTTCAGTTTAGAAATTCTAGGTGTATAGTAAGCACTCAGAATTGTGTGTTTCCCATTGAGAACACTTTCTGAAGCATAAAAATAGAAGTTTCTATAGGAGGGACTTCCCTGGTGGTCCAGTGGTTAAGAATCTGCCTTCCAATGCAGGTGATGTGGTTGAATCCCTGGTTGGGGAACTGAGAGCCCACATGCCAAGGGACAACTAAGCCTGCCTGCTGCAAGGAGCAAGTCCATGCACCACAATGTGGACCCAGCACAACCAAAAAAAGAAAAAGTAAAAATGAAGCCATATCTAGACACATCGCAGTATTAATAAAACTATATATCATCAAATAAAAAAAGAAGTTTACATAGGAAACCCATATTGTTTTCTTGGAGGCATCTCTCTTTGCTAAAGACAGAGAGATATTTTCTATAATCATTCCTTCAATGATTTTCATAATCAAGCATTTGGGTATAATTTTGTGGAAGTACCAATGAGTCCACTGGACTCACTTAATTGTAATATAATAGTGTAGCCTACTAAAGGCACCTTACTTTTCGCTGATGTGGTAATGATGGTCTATTATGAGTCCATTAGGGTATTCCTTATGGAGCCAACACAGGAAAAAAAATGCTGTAATTTACAGATTAATGTTTGGTTATAAAACAAAAAACTTTTCTTCCTTCTAAATGATTCTATGCTATCTGGTATCACAGAGAATGGGACAATAGGGGGAGGACAGACGTTATAGTGAAAGCATAAGAGTGCAAAGAGAAGCAAAACTGAATACAGTCAGAAGCTCAACTGGGAGCCATCTCATATCCTGCTGATATTGGTTCCCTCCACTTTTCTGTGCCCTGTCCTTTTTCTAGATTAAATTTCTAGAGCTTCCTATGACCTCAGACTTAATAGGGACGCTCACAGAAATATCATATGGAATTCATTTTCCATTGAATCCAAAAAACATGGCAGTGGAAAACAAATATTTATTATCTGAAGACTCCTGACCTTTACATTTAACCCCAAAGTTAAAAAAAAAAAAGGTGTTTTTCAAACTTATGGTTACCAAGGGGAGAGGAGGGATAAATGGGGAGATTGGGATTAAGATACACACACTATTATATATAAAATAGATAAGTAATAAGAACCTACTGTGTAGCACAGGGAACTCTACTCAGTGCTCTGTAATGACATACACAGGAAAAAAAGATTCTAAAACAGTGGATACATGTATATGTATAATTGATTCATTTTGCTGTACACTGGAAACTAACACAACATTGTAAACCAACTGTACTCCAATAAAAGTTATTTTTTTAAAAAGGCGTTTTACATTAAAACCAAGTTTAGTTTGCATTTTGAACTCTGCAGGACAGGAAGGTGGTGTGGGAACATCTTTGACATATGGTAATCTTTACCAAAAAAAAAAAAGAACAAGATGGCGAAGGAGTAGGTGGACATGGAGTACATCTCTCTCCCTGGATACATCAGGAAGACACCTTCAGATACAGAAGTGCCTGCAGAATACCAGCTGAGAACGGAGAGGGGTACCTAACCAGTGGAAAAGAATATATAGAACCACACACAACTCGGGAGGAGGCAGGAACTAGGGGGAAAATCAGGAGTGTTAGTAGGACTGGGCCTGCCCTAGGTGGGTGGGGGAACTGAAGCAGGGGTCCAATCCCCACATTTGGGCAATTGTCTAAGAGGTGAAATGTTTAAGTCTGAGAGTGAAACAGCTGATATGTGGCAGCCTAAATTGAATGAGAATCAGACAGTACTTGCCACAGACATACATACCCTGGACAGGGACGCAGGTCCTCTGGAAAGTACAGCAGCTGGGAGCTGTAGTTTAGGGATTGTGGCGCAATCCCAGGATGAGGGCTACTGTTGACTGCAGGACGACGGATCAAGGGAATGTGAGGGAGGAGATTGTGGTGGGAAGTGCCTGTGGAGGAAAGCCGGGCAGCCATGGAAGCAAGGAGCTAGTGCTGAGTCACGCGTAGGGGGTGGAGCCATCGCCATAGCCTCTCTCTCTCCACACGCCAGCATTGCTTAGCTGAACAATATAAAGGCTGGCCCATCAAACACCTGAAGCACTGAACTACAGAGTAGGACCCCACCCAGGGTGCCCTTTTAAGTGCCTGCAAGCCTATTTACAGAGAAGGACCCCAGCCAGGGGTGCCCTTCCATGTGCCTGACGCACCAAACAACAAAGAAGGACCCCAGGCAAGGGAGACCTCTAAGTGCCTGATGGGTGGAGCTACGGAGAAAGACTGGCCAAAGAGGCCTTCCGATGGCCAGCTACAAGAGGCTTGTAAAAAGATTGTGATAGGGCCATAACTCCTGAAGTGGAGACAGTCATGTCCCTGCGCACTTGGTGCCACCAGGAACCCCGCAGGTCAAGCAGCTGTGCCCCCTTTGAAGCTCAACTCTCACTGGGGCAGAGCTGCCACAGGCAAAAACGTCTTGCATCTATGCACACAGGGTCGCTTCGGTAGTGTCCAACTCTTTGCAGCCCTGTAGACCGTGGCCTGCCAGGCTTCTCTGTCAGGGATGGGGGGTTTCTCCAGACAAGAACACTGGAATGTATTGGTCAATACTGGTCACCCTCCCGTTCTAGAGTGGTATATTTCCTGCTGCTTTAGCCACCAACTCCTTTGAGTTGGTGCTGCCAGAACCCCTGGCAACCCAAGCAGCTGCACCACCTCCACACCTGGCCCTCACAGGGGCAAACCTAAGTCCTCCAGGGCAGCCTCAGGAGCAAACCCCAGTGGATTACCCACATGCAGTGGTGGAAATAAAACCACAATTGAAACCCAGAGGCAGTGTGGCTAAGGAAGAAGACCCAAAACCTTCCCACCAGCTATATAAGCTGCAGATTAAATCCACATAATAAACTAGGTAGACTTTGTGTCTGTGGAATATATAAAAGATCATTGAGAGCTCCCACAAAAGAGAACACACAGTTCTGATAGCTGTGGACATTAGAAGCAAGAACACACAGGACCAGATTAGAATCTGAACTGCCCCCACAGCAGGTCCAGAGATCAGCACAGTGTTGGAGGGCATCCTAGGGAGGTGAGGTGGACTGTGACTCCCAGGGAGGGAAAGGACTCTGACAGCAGTGACTCAAGAAAAACATTTATTCTTCTTATGTTTTGACTTGTTCTGTGATTCTTTTGGATTTTTTTTTCTTTTCTTTTACCCCTCTGTTGTAGTTGTCGATTTTATTGGCACTATGAAATCTAATTAAGCTTTTGAGCATTTTTTTTTCCAGTCACATTTTTTATTGTTGTTATAAACGTCTGCCTCTACGTTTTTGCAATTCTGTGGAGTCCCCCCCTTTTGTTTTCTCTTTTTTATAATTATTATTTTTAAAAACCTATTATATTTTTCTACATTTATTCCTTTGTCTTCCTTTCCTACTGTTCTTTTCCCCTTTAAGTTAATTTTTAATGCATATAAATCTTCATCTACCTCTAACTTTGTATATCTATTCTTTCTCAACATATTTGTTAATTTTGTTTTCATTACTTTATTCCCCACTTGGCACCTTACTTAAGTTTCATTTTCCAGTTTGTGCTTTAGTTAGTTAGTTTTGTTCTTAACTGGTAAATATAATTTTGGGTTTCCTTTGTTCACCAGATCAATCTGTTATACTTTATTTTTGTTGGACTGTTTTGATTTTGCTTATGGGTGTGTGTGTGTGTGTGTATATATATATATATATATATGTATATATTCAGTCACAGTTTTTATTGTTGTTATAAGCCTCTGCCTCTGTGTTGGGCTTTTGCAGTTCTGTGGAGTTTTCCTTTTTTCCCCCTTTCTTCTTTCTTCTTCCATTTTTTTTTTCTTTCCTCTTTTTTATGATTTTAAGTTTTAATTTTTTAAAAACTGTTACGTTTTTTCTACCTTTATTCCTTTGTTTGCCTTTCCTACTGTGCTTTCCCCCTTGCAGTTACTCTTTAATGTATGTAAATCCTCTTCATCTACCTCTATTTAACTTTGCATATCTATTCTTTCTAGTCTTTCTTTCCTTTCCTCTCAACATATTTGTTAGTTTTATTTTCATTGCTTTATTCCCCACTTGGCATCTTGCTTTAGTTTCATTTTCCAGTTTGTGCCTTAGTTTTATTCTGGTAGATATAATTTTTGGTTTCCTTTGTTTGCCAGGTCAATTTATTGTACTTTATTTTTGTTGGACTGTTTTAATTTTGCTTATGGGGGTTTATATATATGTATGTATATGTGTATATTAAGTAACACTGAATGAAAAAACTGACAAAGGATTAATTTCCAAAATATACAAGCAGCTCATACAACTCAATGCCAGAAAAACAAACAACCCAATCAAAAAGTGGGAAAAATACCTAAAAAGAGATTTCTCCAAAGAAGACATACAGATGGCTAACAAACACATGAAAAGATGCTCAACATCATTCATTATTACAGAAATGCAAATCAAAACTACAGTGAGATGACATCTCGCACCGGTCAGATTGGCCATCATCAAAAATAATATATACAATAAATGCTAGAGAGGGTTTGGACAAAAAGGTACACTCTTGCACTGTTGGTGGGAGTGTAAATTGATACTGCCACTATGGAAGACAGTATGGACATTCCTTAAAAAATTAGGAATAAAACCACCATGACCCAGCAATCCCACTCCTAGGCATATACCCTGAAGAAACCAAAATTGAAAAAGATACATGTATCCCATTGTTCCTTGCAGCACTATTTACAATAGCTAGAACATAGTAGCAACCTAGATGTCCACCGATAGATGAATGGATAAAGAAGTTGTGGTACATATACACAATGGAATATTACTCATCCATAAAAAGGAACACATTTGAGTCAGTTCTAATGAGGTGGATGAAACTAGAACCTATTATACAATGTGAAGTAAGTCAGAGAAAGATAAATACCATATTCTAACATATATACGGAATCTAGAAAAATGGTACTGAAGAATTTATTTACAGGGCAGCAATAGAGAAACAGACATAGAGAATAGACTTATAGACATGGGGAGAGGGTGAGATGTATGGAAAGAGTAATATGGAAACTTACATTACCATATGTAAAATAGATCGCCAATGGGAATTTGCTGTGCTCAGGAAACTCAAACAGGGGCTCTGTATCAAACTAGAGGGGTGGGATGCGGGGGAGATGGGAGAGAGGTTCCAAAGGGAGGGGATATATAATATATATTATATTATATATAATATATATTATATATATATAATTATAAAAATAATTAATATAAATATAAATGTAATATAAATATAATATAAATATAAAATATTAAAATTATAAATATAAATACAAAACAAATATTTATATAAATATAAAAATAAAATAATTATATTATATTAAATATAATACATATAATTTTATATATGTATAAAAATATATATTAGATATGATATATAATTATAACAATTAAATATAAAATGTTGTCATATAT
>NW_011494615.1:5993998-5996711 GCF_000754665.1 Bison bison bison
TATGTTATATATAATCAGCTATATATAATAATATATATTATATAATATATTATATATATATAATCAGCTATATATATATAGCTGATTAATGTTGATGTTTGACAGAAAACAACAAAATTCTGTAAAGCAATTATCCTTCAATAAAAAAATAATTTTTCTTAAAAAGGTAAAGAACCCACAACTCATGGATTGAACCAGAATTGCATAGTGTGTGGTCTGTCACAGGCATTGTTAAGAGGATGCCCTAGTTCCTCAGCTTTACTAGAAAATTTACTGACCAGGAATTAATATATAAATGTTCACTTTCACGTCTACAGAATCTAATAAAAAGCACATAGACTTGGTTTTCCCTATGTGATTTCTGCTACTAAGAATATCTTCTGCCTCTGTCTCAGTTTCTTCATAGCCAATCTCAATTCTTCCTTGCTCCTTAGAAGCTTCCCTGGCAAGCCCAGACCTCACTCATCTCTCCTTCAAAATACGTCAGTGCTTGGAGATCATAACATGTAACTTGTTATCAAATTAATTTGTCGTATTGTAATCTGAAGTTACTTGAGGACAAGACATAAATCTCAGTTGACTTACAGACTCTTCCATTAAAATAACAAACATTATGAAGTACACAGCTCTTCATATTACAGGTACACGCTGATTGTTTTTCTGACTACTGGGTATTCAGTTAATTGGTAGTAATCTAACTGCATGTGTTTCTAACCCATAGGGCTGGGGATGTTTTCATTTACTATCAACAGTGAGTTGAAACAGATTACATAATGCTTTTGCTGCTGCTGCTAAGTCGCTTCAGTCGTGTCCGACTCTGTGCGACCCCGTAGACGGCAGCCCACCAGGCTCCCCCGTCCCTGGGATTCTCCAGGCAAGAACCTTGGAGTGGGTTGCCATTTCCTCCTCCAATGCATGAAAGTGAAAGGTGAAAGTGAAGTCGCTCAGTCGTGTCCGACTCTTAGCGACTCCATGGACTGCAGCCTACCAGGCTCTTCCGTCCATGGGATTTTCCAGGCAAGAGTACTGGAGTGGGGTGCCATTGCCTTCTCCAGGATTACATAATAATTGCATATAAATGAGTAAAGTTGTAAAATACACATCAACTAACACTTGGAAAAATTTAATTATTGAGCTTGACTACTGAATACAGATTCTAAGTATCTTACAAATAAAGAATATACATTTTGCTTTAAATTTTAAAATAATTCTTCAAATAAATTATTTCAATTACTTCAAAAAATTCAAGCCCATCTGGAATGTCAAATTGTCCCATTCTGCTGAGTTCTGTAGAAATATGATATGTGGGTACTTATATATTTTTCAATAAAATGTTTTCAGTTATATTTTTACAAAGTGCATAGTCTCCACAGGGATATTTCTTACTTTAAACCACTTTATATAAAAAATAGTTCATGTCAATCAGATCTCTTATACATCAAAATGGTAATGGAGTGCCATTAAATCTTCAGGAAGCCAACAGAATATAGTTAATGTCTGCTAGTTTATAATAGCCTATACAATACAAGGATTGAGCTTAAAGAAATTATAGGGATAGATAATACATCTGCCATAGATTTGTTTTCCCTTCAGTTACCTCAAATGATGCCTTCAGAAAGAGCAAAATTGCACTCAATTCATGGATTAATTCTCTAATAAATACTTGAATACTTTGTGCTATTGAGTAAATTGGAATCATAAAACTGTGGATGATAAATGTTTAGGAGGAATTCTCTGAGAAAGTTTAAGAGCATGACTTGTACGTTTGCCCAGCTGAAGAAGAATGCATTCCAAATACACATTTAAAAGTAAAGAAGAGAGTAGGAAATGGAATAAAAATATCTAGAGGTAAAACACAGCATGATCATATAGAAAGAATTTCAAGATTGTTTGACTGAACAACTAGTTAAATGAAAATATTTTAAAATATAGGATTTTAGAAATGATACCTGATTATAAATTAAAAAATACATTGACACCTTCCCTACAAATGAGGAAGAAATAGGAAAATTCACCTTATTCCCCTTTAAAACAAAGATATAGAATCTGGTACCATTCACATCTGAAAAAGAAATATGTGAGTTTAAAAAAGAACATAGATAAATAGTAAACTGTTATGTCAGATATTAAGCTCAAGAAATCAAAACTGCATAGTCCCAAAATTTGAGGGGTAAAATGTTATGCTCATTTCAGTTCAGTTCAGTTGCTCAGTCGTGTATGACTCTTTGTGACCCCCATGGACTGCAGCATGCCAGGCTTCCCTGTCCATTATCAACTCCTGGAGCTTACTCAAACTCATGTCCATTGAGTCCGTGATGCCATCCAACTGTCTTATTCTCTGTTATCCCCTTCTCCTCCTGCCTTCAATCTTTCCCAGCATCACGGTCTTTTCCAATGAGTCAGTTCTTCGCATCAGGTGGCCGAAGTATTGGAGTTTCAGCTTCAGCATCAGTCCTACCAATATACTGGAATATATTGAATATTCATGACTTATTTCCTTTAGGATGGACTGGTTGGATCTCCTTGCTGTCCAAGGGACTCTCAAGAATCTTCTCCAACATCACAGTTCAAAAGCACCAGTTCTTCTATACTCAGCTTTTTTTATAGTCAAACTCTCACATCCATACATGACTACTGGAAAAACCATAGCTTTGACTAGATGGACCTTTGTTGGCAAAATAATGTCTCTGCTTTTTAAATGCTATCTAGGTTG
>NW_011494615.1:5996815-5997389 GCF_000754665.1 Bison bison bison
GTTTTCTGAATGGTGAGTTTTAAGCCAACTTTTTCACTCTCCTCTTTCACTTTCATCAAGAGGCTCTTCAGTTCTTCTTCACTTTCTGCCATAAGGGTGGTGGCATCTGCATATCAGAGGTTATTGATATTTCTCCCAGCAATCTTGAGTCCAGCTTGTGCTTCATCCAGTCCAGCACTTCTCATTATGTACTCTGCATATAAGTTAAATAAACAGGGTGACAAGATACAGCCTTGACATACTCCTTTCCCAATTCAGAACCAGTCCATTGTTCCATGTCCAGTTCTAACTGCTGCTTCTTGACCTGCAAACAGATTTCTCATGGAGCAGGTTAGGTGATCTGATATTCCCATCTCTTGAAGAATTTTCCAGTTTGTTGTGATCCACACAGTCAAAGGCTTTGGCATAGTCAATAAAGCAGAAGTAAATGTTTTTCTGGAACTCTCTTGCTTTTTCAATGATCCAACGGATGTTGGGAATTTGATCTCTGGTTCCTCTGCCTTTTCTAAATCCAGCTTGAACATCTGGAATTTCATGGTTCATGTACTGTTGAAGCCTGGCTTGGAGAATTTTG
>NW_011494615.1:5997559-6001980 GCF_000754665.1 Bison bison bison
AAAACTAGAGATCTCTTCAAGAAAATTAGAGATACCAAGGGAACATTTCATGCAAAGATGGGTACAATAAAGGACAGAAATGGTATGGACCTAACAGAAGCAGAAGATATTAAGAAGAGGTGACAAGAACACACAGAAGAACTATACAAAAAAGATGTTCATGCCCCAAATAATCATTATGGTGTGATCATTCACCTAGAGCCAGACATCCTAGAATGCGAAGTCAAGTGAGCCTTAGGAAGCATCACTATGAACAAAGCTAGTGGAGGTGATGGAATTCCAGTTGAGCTATTTCAAATCCTGAAAGGTGATGCTGTGAAAGTGCTGCAGTCAATAAGCCAGCAAATTTAGAAAACTCAGCAGTGGCCATAGGACTGGAAAAGGTCAGTTTTCATTCCAATCCTAAAGAAAGGCAATAATAAGCTCTGCTGCTGCTGCTGCTAAGTCACTTCTGTCGTGTCTGACTCTGTGCGACCCCATAGACAGCAGCCTACCAGGCTCTGCCATCCATGGGATTTTCCAGGCAAGAGTACTGGAGTGAGGTGCCATTGCCTTCTCCGAATAATAAGCTCAGATTCATTTAAATATAGATATGAATATAAATATGGATAGAATTAGCTGTAGATGTAGGTATACATATGGAGGCTGATATGGATTTATATATATATATTTTTATATATATATATACTTACACATATATAGGGACTACACATGTGTGTATATATACACACACATACATACATACATACGTACATACACACACACACATATGTAGGGACTTCCCAGGTGGCTCAGTGGTAAAGAATCCACCTGCAATGCAGGAGTCATGGCTTAGATCCCTGGGTTGGGAAAATCCTCTGGAGGAGGAAATGGAAACCTACTCCAGTATTCTTGCCTGGAAGATCCCCTGGGCAGAGGAGTCTGGTGGGGTACAGTCCACAGGGTCATAAAAGAGTCAGACACAACTTAGCAACTAAACAATAGCAATAGAAATATAATACCAGTATTTGAAGTTGAGGAGGCTATATTTTAGTCTTCATCTTACTCAGTCCCTCAACTGCATTTCATTTGGATGATCACACCCTGCCCTCTCTGAAACATTGCTTTGTGTGGCTTCTCT
The DNA here is from genome assembly GCF_000754665.1 of Bison bison bison. Taxonomy (NCBI): domain Eukaryota; kingdom Metazoa; phylum Chordata; class Mammalia; order Artiodactyla; family Bovidae; genus Bison; species Bison bison. Next base: position 5,998,680 of record NW_011494615.1, read on the forward strand.
TTATTATCCTTCTAGTTCACAAAGTATTCCTTTGCAGTTTCTAGCTGGTGCATCCTCCCCAATCTGATCTCTACAGCATGCAGTGTCTTGAGGTTCAGTTTTGGTTCTTTTCTATGTCTATACTTAATCCCCAGAATATCACACAAACCCCCATGGAGTTAAATAGCATCTGTTATCAGTGCTTCTTTAACTTCTTTGTATCACTTCTTCTGTTGTTGCTATTGTTCAGTTGCCAACTCGTGTCCGACTTTGTGTGACCCCATGGCTTGCAGCACACCAGGCTCCCCTGTCCTTCACTATCTCCCTGAGTTTGCTCACAGTGATGTCCATTGAGTTCGTGATGCTATCCAACCATGTAATTCTCTGCCTCCCCATTCTCCTCTTGCCCTCAATCTTTCCCAACATCAGGGTCTTTTCCAGTGAGTCAGCTCTTTGCATGAGGAGGCCAAAGCACTGGAGCTTCAGCTTCAGCATCAGTCCTTCCAGTGAATATTCAGGGGTGATTTCCTTTAGATTTGACTAGTCTGATCTCCTTGTAGTCTTGTGTCCCTTCCAATTTATCATAAATTGATACTTTTGTAACACAAGCATTGTACATGACTACCATGTGATTTTGATGGCACTCAGTAACACCATTTCTAAGCAGCGTCTCAGTTTTGACACTTCTTGGGTTTCTTTATACCAACAGTTCACACACTAATAATGTGTGTGCATGCTAAGTCACTTCAGTCTTGTCCAACTCTTTGCAACCCTATGGACTGTAGTCCAACATGTGTCTCTGTCCATGGCACTCTCCAGGCAAGAATACTGGAATGGGTTGTCATTCCCCTCTCCAGGGGATCTTCCCAACCCAGGGATCAAACCTGTGTTTCTTACATCCCCTGCATTGGCAGGTGGGTTCTTTACCACTAGCACCACCTGGGAAGCTCTCACACACTAATACTAGATGATAAAAGCACAAGGAGTGGCCCTGGTCTAAATAATGGCAACTCCCTCATGTACATCTAATGACAACTCCCTCATGTACATCTCTACTCCTGATCTTTCCTGTAGTTCCAGATCCAGATTATCTGTTCAACTTCCCGGGTTGGATGTCTAATTTATACATTAAATATAACAAGCCCAACTGGGAGCTCTTTATTTTCTCAAATTCACTCTTTCCAAAATGTCCCCATCCTAGTGAAGGGCATTGATATGCATTGCATCTCTGTGGCCAAAACGTTCAGAGTCACAGTTTATCCCTCTTTCTCCCGTGCTTCACTATATAAATCTATGTATTGACTATACCCAGAAAAGGCAATGGCAACCCACTCTGGTACTCTTGCCTGGAAAATCCTATGAACGGAGGAACCTGGTAGGCTGCAGTCCATGGGGTCGCGAAGAGTCAGGCACGACTGAGCGACTTCACTTTCACCTTTCACTTTCATGCATTGGAGGAGGAAATGGCAACCCACTCCAGTGTTCTTGCCTGGAGGATCCCAGGGACGGGGGAGCCTGGTGGGCTGCCGTCTATGGGGTCGCACAGAGTCAGACATGACTGAAGCGACTTAGCAGCAGCAGCAGCATTGACTGTACCTTCAAGATGCATCCTGAACACAACATTGCAAAGCAACTATATGCCAGTAAAAGGTAATTAAAAAAAAAAAAAGAATGTTAGAGAAGCGGCAAATGTACCTTTTAGAAGTTTTAGCAACTCTTCCAGAACATACATTTTTATTGAATTAATGACCTTTCCCAGCCAGAACAACCAGTCGGTCCCAAAAGGGAAAAACTCGTACCCAGAAAAAAGTGATGTTAGCTCTTCAAAAAATAAATTAAATAAATTATTTATTATTTAAATAATAATACATATTTTATTTATTTAAATAAATAAATATTTTTTATCTATGGGGTATGTGGGATGTGTTGCATGGAAAGCATTTATTACTTTCCTAAGTACAGGGGCTCAATAAATGATAGTTAGAATTGTAACTGTTGTTCTTGTTGTTTTGAAAATTGCTGCAGTTATAGTCTGATTCATTTTGGTGGTGATTTATGTCTTCTGTTATCTACTGATTGTTGACCTTTGTTCCATTATCTGTGATCAAGTAGGAAAGTGTCCATTTGCCCTAGAGTATCTTCCTGAATCTCAGCAGAACTCAGAGAGATTCTGTTAACTTTGCTAAGACCTTCCAGGGCCACACACCCTGGAAGTTAGTGCAAAACTGGAAAACAGCAGCTCACCCAGCAGGGGCAAAGGGAATCAGTTGACGCAGCTCAATCCCAGGTAAAGGTTGATAAACACACACAGGATGCTTAAAATGAAATAAAACACAATGGTCTGTTGAGACTGCTGGGTAATTAAGAAAATATTTTAGCAAAGAAAGAGGAAAAGGAGGGAAGAATACATTTACCTCAAATGATCCAAATCTGCGAGTGGATAAACAATTTTTTTTAAATTAAAGTCAAACCTGTGTAAAACATTCAGCAAGTATAGATGAGTATGAAATTAAAAATTCTTACCTTAGCTTACCCTTGAGGTAATTAATTTTTGGAATTCTGTTTTCATTCTTTTGGTGATTGGCTACATATACTTATTCCCTCTGCTTCTTAATGTCCTGAAATTTAAGATTTACTTGTTTGTTCCCTGCTAGAAGATGAGAAATTTTGATCACTTCCCCTGCTCTTGTTTGTCTCCTCTTAACCACTTCCCAGGTTTCATTTTAATTTTGCTTTCATACATCTTTTGGTCACCTTTATTTATTTTTAAATCCATTAACCTTTTAGGCAGTGTCACTGATGTCCTCTTTACAAAATACAAATGAATACAAGTAAACAATTAAGCATCTCTACACTCTTTATCTTCTTCCTTCTGATGCTGAAACTCTTAGCTACACTATTATTTCCATCACTTAAAAGTTTACAATATTTATTTTAGAAACTCTAATTCTACTTCACATTTCAGTGTTGGTCTCTAATTTGTCTTTAAAAGTTGAAAATCAGTAAACAGCTTTCTGTTGCTAGTATTACATAAATGGCATTCAAACGGAAGTAATTCTTTCACACCAATGTTCTCTAGAGAAATTTTTCAAAGTATTGAGGTCAAATGGATCCTCCTTTCTTCTCTCCATCATTTGTCCCAAATCATTCCATTTTTTTAGTTTTCCTTATTATTTGAGCCTTGACTCTCTCATACAGCATATTTTCCATAGCATTTCTAACTGCATTTGTTCTTGTTGAGATGGATTATGCCTGTTCAGAAAACGAAAATCATGGCATCTGGTCCCATCACTTCATGGGAAATAGATGGGGAAACAGTGGA
>NW_011494615.1:6002080-6027974 GCF_000754665.1 Bison bison bison
TCACTGTCTAGTCAAGGCTATGGTTTTTCCTGTGGTCATGTATGGATGTGAGAGTTGGACTGTGAAGAAGGCTGAGTGCTGAAGAATTGATGCTTTTGAACTGTGGTGTTGGAGAAGACTCTTGAGAGTCCCTTGGACTGCAAGGAGATCCAACCAGTCCATTCTGAAGGAGATCAGCCCTGGGATTTCTTTGGAAGGAATGATGCTAAAGCTGAAACTCCAGTACTTTGGCCACCTCATGCGAAGAGTTGACTCATTGGAAAAGACTCTGATGCTGGGAGGGATTGGGGGCAGGAGGAGAAGGGGACGGCAGAGGATGAGATGGCTGGATGGCATCACCGACTCGATGGACGTGAGTCTGAGTGAAGTCCGGGAGTTGGTGATGGACAGGGAGGCCTGGTGTGCTGCGATTCATGGGGTCACAAAGAGTCGGACACGACTGAGCGACTGATCTGATCTCATGCCTGTTCTTCACCATTTTAGTAAGAGCATCCTGTTCTTTTAATCATATTTTTTGTTAAAGGAGCAATGGACAGAGAACAGGAAATTTATTTTCACTGTTTTCATCATTATCCGCTGCTGCTGCTGCTGCTAAGTTGCTTCAGTCGTGTCCGACTCTGTGCGACCCCATAGACAGCAGCCCACCAGGCTCCCCCGTCCCTGGGATTCTCCAGGCAAGAACACTGGAGTGGGTTGCCATTGCCTTCTCCTCTCATCATCTAGAGTCCACTATTTCTAGGAACCAATATTCTAATTTCTTCCTTTTTAAATATTTCCTACATAGCCATGGAGATTTTCCTCCACTCAGGCAGGGTCACACCCTGTCACTCATCTTCCACTAGAGGTTAAGGCAATAGTTGCTGGTGTGGATCAAAACGTTGCCAAACAGAAGACATAGCTATATACTCAAAGGTATTTGCTTCTGTAATACTTTGAGTCCTGTTTTGCTTATCCTTAAAGTGTCTGCTAAGTCGTGTCAGTCCTTCCCAACTCTTTGCAACCCTATGGACTGTAGTCCACCAAGCTCCTCTGTCCAAGGGGTTCTCCAGGCAAGAATACTGGAGTGGGTTGCCATGCCCCTCTCCAATCCTTAAAGTAGTCACTGTCATATATCTAAATAATAAACCTGAATCTAATTAAATGATTTTAGAAGTGGACACAGAGAAGGCAATGGCAACCCACTCCAGTACTCTTGCCTGGGAAATCCCATGGACCGAGGAGCCTGGTAGGCTATGGTCCATGGGGTCACTAAGAGTCGGACACGACTGAGCGACTTCATTTTCACTTTCACTTTCATGCACTGGAGAAGGAAATGGCAACCCACTCCAGTGTTCTTGCCTGGAGAATCCCAGGGATGGGGGAGCCTGGTGGGCTGCTGTCTATGGGGTCGCACAGAGTCGGACACGACTGAAGCGACTTAGCAGCAGCAGCAAAAGTGGACAAGAATTGTGACGTTTCTCTTCCTTTAGTTACTGAAGCTTTCAGGCTCAATGGAACTTCCTTGCTTCCAAGAATACAATTATAATATAACTCAGTTTTTTATTAATTGCACATAATATAGTAACTTCTTAACATCTCTTCCCCTAACTTCAGTGAATCTTACAAGGTAACTGCCCTTATAAACGCAGATGAGGAAACAAAAGCAAGCAGATTTTCTTGACATTATAAGGCATAACCAGGAGTTGAACCTAACATCTAAGTCTGCATCTGGTTTACAACGTTTGAATACTCTAAATTCTTAACACTTAACATCTGGTATTCTTTCTACCTTATCACAGAATCATTTCTTAGTGCTCTGCTTTGGAAGTTGAAGATGTGAGAGACAGGGAAACACTTTAGTGATGTGCCTTGAAATGCATAGATTGTCAAGCAAATAGTGGGGGAAAAATTGTGATTAAGCAGTTTTTTTAATGTAAATTTAAATTAAAATTTTTTTTTTAAATTCTCACATTTTTAAATGTGAGAATCTGGGATAAACTGTAACATACAAAGTGATGTCAGGATCTGTGTTGTGGACTAAGACTGCAAGTGATGTTTGTATACTTCTGACTGTGAAACCTTTAATATACTTTCTCAAAATTGTGTTCCAAGGAATATTTCATAGGATACAAGAATGTATTACCCAAACAGTGCCTGTGTTTAAATGAACTTAAGCAACAGGAGGTCAAATTAGTTAAGCAGGTTTGTTACTACTGAGAAATGGAGCATTTCCACCCGTATCAGTAGAAAAGGATGTGACAGTCATCATTGACTGCAGTCCTTCAACGTGAGCTGGTGAGTCCTATGGGAACTCAGAAAGGAGAAGAATACCTGTGAGTTAGCAGCCATCAGCCTGCAGCCACTCCTTACGGTGAGTGCAAGGGAGCTCAGGATGTGAAAACCTGAGGGTATGGATAGCTGAGACGCATATGAAGGAATGAATTCAGACAGCCCAAACTCTTGCATCTTCCCATACACAGAACAGTGCTATTTCCTTAACATGGGATATCTGTTTTCTGTTTGTTTTTTTTTTTAATTAACAAAAATGTTTGATTTTCAGACTACCTGCCCTTTGTTGCAAACTTCTATATACTCTGACTCCTCCCCTCACCTTCTCTGAGTGTCCCCTCAGGGTTACTTGAGATTCTGCTTACTGGGCTTAAAAGTCCTAAAAATTCCTACTGAATAAAACATAACTCTCAACTTTAAGGTTGCAAATATTTTTTCAGTCAACACTACGGATAAATGGAATATTTCCTGCCATGTCAGTAAACAAAGGGTGTCACAGTTATCAGCTCTTACAGCCACTCCAAAAGGTGAGCTGGTGAGCCCTGAGGGAACTCAGGAAGGAAAGAAAACCTACCGTCTAGCAGCCATCAGACTGCAGTCACTCCCTTAGGTGAGCCCTGAGGAAACTCAGGATGTGAAAACACAGGATATTGGCCCCAAATAGCTAATGTGCATATCAAAGGAATGATATCGTGAGCCCAGGCTCTTGCATCTTCCCATACATAGACAAGCACTAAATTCCTTAACTTGGGATATCTGGTTTTCTTTAAGTAACAATAATCTTTTGACGTTCAGGCTACTTGCCCTTTGTTGCAAAACTTCTATTTAACCTAGCTCTCCTACCCCTTGCTCCTCAGGGCAGTACTCTCAGGGTTACTTGAGATTCTGCCTCTGGGTTTGAAGTCCTAAAAATTCCCACTGAACAAAATATAACTCTCATCTTTTAGGTTATGAATATCTTTTAAGTCTACATTACCAAACCTTTTGAAATTACAGATATATGCTATTGTGTATTATGAATCTCCAACTGTGAGTGTGTGAGAGAATGTGAATGAAGTTCTCCCCAAATTACATCACCACGGGACACTTCTTTATTAGGGCGTCATGCTAAGCTAGTGTGGAACCCACACGGCACCACAGCCTACACCAAAATAAGAGGCCCTCCTTGATGCAAGGGAAAAATGGCTCATGATTCAGGATTACAAAACAGAACAGCCTCTCTCCTCACCTATAAAAAACACAAGAAGTAACTATATCCTCCAGGCCACTGGAGCTTCAAATAGTATTGTTTCAATAGTAAACTCTCTTTTAATTGCCAGCATAGCATCAGCTTAAAAAATGTACAACATGAGAGTTAAGTTTTATTGGGGGCAAAATGAGGACTATCGCCCAGGAGACAGCATTTCACTTAGCTCTGAGAAAGTGCTCCAAAGAGGTAGAGTGGAAGGTCAGTATATATGCAATTTTGGAGAAGGGGGAGTACATGCAATCAAGCACGTATTTTTTTTCAGGTTTCTGCTAGTCATGAGTAGCAGTTGTCACCATGAAGGATTTTACTGCTTTTCTAGACATGAGGAGATACAAGAATTGGGCAAATAAAATTGGCCCCTGAAAATATCTATCTGAAGACCTATTCACCAGTTTTTTCCCATAGCTCAGAGTGCTTCATTCCTGATCTCTACCCTGAACTCTTTTCAGGGGGTGCTAAAGATTGGCAGCTGCAGCAGCATGGAATTTAATCCTTGTAGAGGTAGATGGCAAGTGCCAATTTGTAGTTGACAACAGAAATTTTGCTCCAGTTCAACTCCCCCTTCTTCAGATGCTGACCATATCCAGGTTATATAAAATCATTTATATGTATTTGTAGACAGTACTTTCATTTTCAATTGATATAATCACCAAGCATTGAATTTGCAGTGTGTAGAGCCCAGGGAATGTTCATTAGGATACAGAATTATCTGACTTCAGTAAATAGGTTTGAAGTTAATGATGGAAATTAGCAGTTAGTGTGAACTTGACAGGTTTGGATACAGGGCAAAGCATTTGTTTTTCAGGGAGGGTAGTAATTAATCAAATAATCTACCCTAGTGCCAGATCACAATGGGAGATGAGTATCTGCTAACAGATGATCTTCATTTGGAAAGTGAATAGCTTACTTAGATATTTACCTGCAATATTATTGTGATATTAATCAGGAGTCATTTTTTTTCAGACACTCTGCAGAAGGAGGTAAATGCATGCATGTCTTTAATGTTAAAAAATCCTTGCAAATTAATTGCCATGTTTTCTCAGCAAACAAAGGACTCATTTGCTGTTTCAGTCTTTTATTGTCATTATTTTGGCTGTGCTGGGTCTTCGTTGCTTTGCACAGGCTTTTCTCTAGTTGTGGTGAGTGGGGGCTACTCTTCGTTGGGGACAGGCTTCTCATCGCAGTTGGCTTCTCTTGTTGCTGAGTAAAGGCTCCAGGTGAGTGGGATTCAGTAGTTGTAGCATATAGGCTTAGTTGCTCTGCAGCATATGGAATCTTCCCAGACCAGGGATTAAACCCATGCCCCCTGCACTGACAGGTGGATTCTTATCCACTGAGTCACCAGGGAAGTCCTGTTTCAGGCTTAATGAGCATCTACAATCCTCAATGAGTCATGGTGAAGAAGTCATCTGGGCTGACTTCTCTGGGAGAAACAGGGAAAACTGATTCTGCTCCATCCTCCTAGACAGTGAAGTCAGCCCACATTTTTATTCCCTCAACTCCATCAGCACATACCCTCCTAATAAGGTGGCTAATTTCTTGTATCTTCGTACGTAGAAATGTATGTATGTTCAGGCAAAGATGGGGCAGGAATCTGATTTTATTCACAACATAATGGAAATGGTATTCTTCAAATAAAATACACAAAACAATCTAGAATAATTCTGAGTAATGAAACAGTTCTCCAATGGAATGAGAGAGAGGATATTTGTGAGTAAAGTACATCCTTTTGAAAATTTTGCCTAGTCAACTCATTAACTTCCTGGGCTGGTCATGGATCTTGTTTGGGTCCCAATATACTTGTCTGTTGGTTTATATCCAGAGATGTGACCCTAAGAGGATATTGTGGGAGGAGGAACTGAAATGTTAAAGTAGCAAAATACATATTATTTATTTACTATACATGTATATATATCAGATAATTTTTATTATGTGTATGTGTGTTCTGTATTTCACACTTTTTGTATTTAGTCTTTTAAAATAGAATTGTTTGCATGTTTTCAAAGTTCTGCTAACACTAAAAAAAAATCATCTGCAGTGATTTTCAAAATCCCCATTTCCTCTGTCCAAAAATATTTTATGAATAAGTGTGACATTCTTGTGTGTGTGTGTGTGTTTAATTTAATAGCTCTACTAAAGCAGTTTGCCAGAAAACAGACCCAACCGGAAGTGAAGCAATACAAGATCTGTTATAATGAGCTTACTTTATCACTAGTTTCTCTTAATGGTCTTATAGCCTATAAGTGATTGTGTTACTATAGTAACCACCTTAAAAGCCACATTGGCTGTAAATGCAATAACAACACCTGTGTACCATCATTTTCTTTGGTAGTTATAATATTTTTGACCAACAGAATAAGAGAACACACACACACAAAACAACCTAGTGTTTCAATCTTGATTTCCTATTACATTCCTTTTTTTTCAGTCACTCTGAATTTGAAACAATGGTGCCATACACAATATGGAACGAAAACTCTTTTGATAACTTGGCTTCGGTTAACCATAAATAACCTCACATCATTGGTTTATAAGCAGAAGAAATCCGTAATTAATGGAAGGATTAAATTCCCAAAAGCAATAAAATAATATATAAAAATATTTTCTTAAATACATTTTAGAACTTTTTGCCTTATGAAAAACGACCTTAGTTCAGCATCCATTTCTACTCAACACTAATGAGAGTCTGATGTAGTTAGGGTAAAACTATTCCGCTATGATGAAAATAACATAATTTGTTAGATGTGCCCTGGGTTTTGATTCAGAAAACAAGTCTGCCTTTACTCTCTGCCCTCTGATTACAGTAAAATAATTGGAAATCTTACCCTCATTTCTTTGATTTAAAAGATAAGAACAAGGAGCAAGATATGAGGGGATAGTCAAAGATCACCTGAAAAATCAATGTCTTCTCAAATACACAGGCAATGTGATTTAAATTCATCCATTGGTAAGTCAGGAGGCTCTGAGTTGTGGTGAGGTTATTGGCAACTCCAGTTATTGGTGGCTTAAATAAGGAAGGCACGTCTTCCTTTATTCCCTTATGGGCTCTTTGTTCTTGCCTGGGGTAGGAGTAGGGTTGAGTTCATTCACTCTCTAGGACTAGGCTGACAGAGGTGTACTATTTGGAATGGCAGCAGTGATCAAGGTCATGAAACAGAGCATGGAGAATCACACAGCAGCCTTTCTATGCCTCATCCCTACAGTAATGCCTGGTGTTACATTTCATTAGCCAGTGTAGGTCATCTGCCATGCCTCACAGAAGGGAAGAGGAGACTATGATGCCGTCATGTGACCAGGAAATGAGAAGGCTGAGATAGTAGTGAACACGCACAATGTTTTTTTTCCACACAATACTTTCAGGAAATACATTTTGTGAATCAAGTACAACATTTTAAACTAACATTTTGAATGCTGTCTACATTTGAGGCACTGTTAAAATTTGTCACACACTATCATGAAGATAGCCACATCTTCCAAGCTCTCTAATGCAAAATGTGTTCATCAAAATGAAGGGTCTTTCTCTGCTGTAATAGAGACTTATAAAATAATAATAGTTCAATCAAGATGGAAGTTTATTTCTCCAAAATATGAAAATCCAGATTGGTCACCCAGGGATGGCATAGTGAGTCTGTAATCTTCAGCAACTCCATATAGTTCTACTTTCTTAAATATAGTGCTTCTGTTTTATGTTCCTACATGATAACGCCTGTATTCAGGTCAGCAGGACAGAGGAAAAGGGGAGATGGAAGCTCACATTTTTTTTCCTTGATAGGTACAGCAAAGAGGTTATCCATCTGATGTAAACTTCCACTATGTTGGTTGGAACTTAGTTCATGATCACTGATAATCCAGAGGGAAATGAGGAAATTGAGTCTTTCGCTAGTCAAGTGAAAGTGAAAAGTGTTAGCTGCTCAGTCATGTCTGACTCTGCGATCCCATGGAACGTAATCCACCAGGGTCCTCTGTCCATGGGATTCTCCAGGCAAGAATACAGGAGTAGGTTGCCATTCCCTTCTCCAGGGCATCTTCTCACCCAGGAATTGAACCCACATCTCCTGCATTACAGGCAGATACTTTACCACTGAGCCTGTGAAATGTAAAATTATATTACTACAGAAGAGGGGAATAGATGTGGTTGTACGACAGGATGAATCACAAGCCTATCTATGTTCAAGATTCCCCATGAAACACTCCAGCCCCATCATTCCAAGAACATGTACTGCAAATTCCCTTCCCTCACTCAGGAAGATTAGAAAATCCAGGTGGGGGATACACTGACAGTCTCCAATTGTGAGATCTTTAATGATTCTTTTGTGGTTGGTCTTCTCTATTTCCTTGGATCTAAATTTTTCTGATTAAGAATCTTGTTCAAAAGCTGTATCATCAATTCATTCTTCCATTTCTTCCCCAACACCTTATCTGCTTTTTTTATTTCTCTGAAGTTCTCAAAGCGTTATTTGATTTTTTCACTTCATCCTTGTATATGTCTTCCTGGGAATATTTTGATTGGCTTTTTGACTTTTTGACAGATGATAGAAGGATTCAGGCAGAATTCTGGAAGGAAAGCTACCTGCGGCTTTCACATCAAAGATAGCTGAGTCCCTTGTCTAATAATATTAGCAGGATTATATGCCTTACGTGGGCTTCCCTGGTGGCTCAGTGGTAAAGAACCTTCCTGCCAATGCAGGAGACCTGGGTTTAATCCCTGAGTCAGAAAGGTCTCCTGCAGAAGGAAATGGCAACCCACTCCAGTATTCCTGCCTGGGAAATCCCATGAACAGAGGATCCTGCAGGGCTCCGGTCCATGAGGTCGCAAAGTTGGACATGACTGAGTGACTAATACACACACATACACACACACACATACACACACACACACACATTCTTTAGAAACCTGGCTAACTTCACAAAATCCCAGGAAGAAGGATTTAGCAATTCTAGAACCATTCTGTAGTTGTATCTTCTGTAAATATACAATTTACAATATACAATATATACAATATACAATCTGCATTTCAGGCAGATTCTTTACTGTCTGAGCCACTAGGGAAGCCCCAAAGTAGCTGAAGCTAGACTATTAAATTGTCACCTTTTGGAGAGAAAGTTTCCCCGCCGATTTCTTTAATGCTCATTTATGTGGATAACTTTTACCTCTGCATTCTTTCCCACCAAATGTTAAACTCCTGAGGGCACAGACTTTTTCAAATTTGTATACTCCCAGCTTCCCTTTCTTTCTCATCATTAACATCTATTGTTCTATTTACCATATGTACTAAATAGCTGTGGGTTTCCTGAGTATGGATTGGAGAAAGCTGGGGATATTTCAAAAAGATAGATTGTGGCAAGATCTAAATCGATGATTCTGGGTTACGTTTATGATTTAAATTGAATTTTAAAAGACCTAATAATCTTTAGAATCTGCTTACGATAACTGCTTTCTCTCTTTTGGGACTCTGTGTATGTGTGTGTGCGTGTGTGTGTGTGTGTTACAGCATACATTGTAACTAAATATGGAAATACCTAGTGTTGAGTTGGCCAACAAGTTTGTTCCAACATAAGATGTTATGGAAAATCTCAAATGAACTTTTTGGCAAACCCAATGCACTACTTAAAGTTCTTTGCTTTCTCTTCCTGGGTGTGCTCCATTGCCACAGAGTTTTGTACCAGTTCTTTAAAAATCTATATATATTTAAACCTAGAAGTAAAATGTAACAAATTAAACTTCATTTAGTATTTCACAATGTGTTTAGATGAATATATTATGAACCTCTGAAAAATACTACTTACAATTAATTCCAAAGAATCATAATTTTAAAAGGCCACAATAATTAGGGAATTTTGTATTGCTTTCTCTATAACGGTGGTTTAAAATATACATACATATATATATGTATATATATATTCTATATATATATATATATAGAAAAGATTGGTTGCTGGATACTGTCTTGAAGTTTTAAAAAAAATTCCTAACAATTAAAGCTGAAAATTTCAGATTCTTAAAGTCCTCAGAGAATTTCTTTTGGAGACAAGACACAGAAAGGAGCAACCTGGGAACCTGGGAACATGACATTCTGAGATCATTAAGTTTTCATTGGAGAATTAAACATTAACCAATAAACCTGAAGGTAAACTGTGAGGAATGGAAGAAGCCACTGTTTCTCTTCCATTTTAATAGAATTCTCTAACAAGACATTACAACTTGAACTGCTTTAATTTAGATGGCCTTGTTAGTCACTGGAGATATCAAATACCAAATGCTAATTAGATCATAAGGTATAATAACTAGCTAGGTGGAAATGCCAAAATATTAAAGGTTATTTAGTCACCTAGAAAGGAGAATTTTCCCCCAGAAGACATATGATATACACAAGTTCCCCCAGAAGAAAAACGAAACTTAGTGTGGTTTAATTTATAATGAAAGATAGTTACCTTACATTTACAGTGAGAAAACTGATGTGTATAATCATAAGTATCTAAGACAGCATGTGACTGTGGCACAATTGGTATATATAATAGTAAGTTACTATTATTGGGACTTCCTTGGCAGTCCAGTGGCTAATACTTCGCCTTCCAGCGCAAGGGGTACAAGTTCGATCCCTCATTAGGTAACTAAGACCCCATATGCCTCACGGCCAAAAATACAAAACATAAAACAGAAGCAATGTTGTAATAAATTCAGTAAAGAGTTTAAAAATGGCCCACATCACAAAAATCTTTTTAAAATCGTAAGTTACTATTACTAATGTGCATACTTATTTATCTGCCTGCAATGCAGGAGAACTGGGTTCTCCCCTGGGTCAGGAAGATCCCCTGGAGAAGGAAATGGCTACCCACTTGAGTATTCTTCTCTGGAGAAGTCCATGGACAGAGGAGCCTGGTGGGCTACAGTCCATGGGGTCGCAAAGAGTTGGACATGACTTAGTGACTGACACTTAAATGTGAAAAGTCATCCAAATCAATATATGTGCAATAATTAAGTGAATGACGAATATTTTTGAAATATTGTTTATGGATTCCAAGTAATTATTGTAATGTGAATAGAGACAAAGTTTATGTAAACCGAGATTCCTTTAATCCTGATTAGCTTTAATCAGTATTAGCTGAGTAATCTTAGTAAGGAGAGTTTATAAGCATATGTGCATTTAAATTACTCTTTAGAAGGCAATCTTACCTATTTTAATATATTTACACGTACTCTATTTACCTAGCACATACAGTTGTAACGAGCCTGGAGACTTCCAACTTAATACAGTCATCAAAAGCTTTGCATGTTACTATTTTCTTTGCTAAATCTTACCTTAAACATGTGTGTATGCTTGTATGTACATTCATGGAGGGGAAAAATAGATGCCATTATATGAAGTTGCACAACTTATCAGATGTGAAACCTAGAACAATAAAAATATACTTAACTTTTCTAAGCTTCCAATTTCTCATTTGTAAAACAGGAATCATCATATTAGTATGTCAAATTGTTAAAAACCAAGTCTCAAAGAGTAATGATTCACTGCTAGTTATTACTTTAATTGCATCATCATTATTACTCATTGTCTAACACTTCAGTGACTTTTTGAAAATTAAAGCAAAAGAAACCAGATTAAGAAAGGAACCAGTCTTCATTGCAGCTTACCAAACACTCAGGAAAATATGAAAACAAAATAGGATGTCTAGGTGTTAAATAGATACCAGTGAATCACATCCCATGAGTAGTCTAATTCCTCAACTATTATTATAAGGTCAAAGTTCAAAGTGGGGAGTGAATTATTATGGTCTACCTTTAGGGACAGGAACATCCAAAACATATCTGTTTTGGAAGACATAATATCACACAGAATACTGTATCATGCATCCTTTGTCAACTGACAATCCACTTGGAGGAAGTACAGAGCAGTATGTCCACCTAAGAAAACTCTTTCTCCAGGATGATGCTGTTGAAGTGAGCTATGTCATCTCAATACAATGGTATTAATAGAATCCAGGTGGGTCAGGGGTCATGTGTAGGTTTCAGCTGTCAGTTGCATCACAGGATGGATATTGAAATAGGCAGAAAAGACAGGTAAGTCACAAAGTGTTGAACTGAATGAGATTTCCCAGGCAAAAACACTGGAGTGGGTTGCCATTTCATTCTCCGGGGGATCTTTCTGATCCAGGGATCAAACCCACATTTTCAGCACCAGCAGGCAGACTCTTCACCACCGAGCCACCAGGGAAACCCCAAAGTGATCATCAGTACTGCCTAATTAATTCCATTTTCCCAAGAATTAAAAGTAAGAACAAAGAAGTACATCATGCCAAGAACACAGGGGTTTCCCTAGTGGCTCAGATGGTCAAGAATCTGCCTGTAGTGAATGAGACCTGGCTTCAATCCCATGGGAAGATCTCCTGGAGAAGGGAATGGGCAACACAATCTAGTTTTCTTGCCTGGAGAATTCCATGGACAGAGGTACCTGGTAGGCTACATTCCATAGGCTACATAGGCTATTCCATAGAGACTTATACAAATGAGTGACTAACACTTTCAGTTTTCATGGCTTCTATACGTCTTCCCCAAGTGTAAGAATATGGCTGTGACACACACTGGCCTCTGATTTCCAGGAGGTCCCAGGCATCACACTGTTGGAAGATGAGCTGTTGCTGTTCAGTCGCTAAGTCGTGTCTGACTCTTTTACAACCACATGGAGTGTAGCCTGCCAGGATGCTCTGTACATGGGATTCTCTAGGGAAGAAGACTGGAGTGGGTTGCCATTTCCTTCTCCAGGGGATCTTCCAAACCAGGGATGGAACCCATGTCTCTTGCTTGGCAGGTGGATTTTACCATTGAGCCCACCTGGGAAATCCAAAGGATGAGTATAAATTCTGTATTAGGTAGGGCAACCATAATGACCCCCAAAACCTTAGGAAAATTTTCAAGGAAATTACTGGACATCTTGTCTACAAATGGAAGACTCATTTATAATTCATATCAAGACATTGAACCTAACATTAGAGGACTGTTCCTTAATGGTATTGAGATATAGGCTAAAGTCAATTCACTGTCATCCATTTTAAGGGTTACTGAGCCTTTCTGAGGCACAATCTGAGTTTAATTCAGAGATGATCACAGTTGTAATTTGTTGAAACTCAACATAAACAGATATAGATGTATTTGTTTGAAATGTGTATTTTCAAACACCATGTGTGAATGGGTAACTTTTCCTTTTTTCAAGAGAATAATACTGCTCTCTCATTGCTTTTGGTTCTTCTCACTCGCTTCCCACCTTTTTATGTATATATGGGATTTTTTTAGAGCAGGCAGCAAATACCATACAAGAATCCCTTTTTGGACTCATTTTGATAAAGCACCTGGCTCCTCTGCCTAAAACAAAACAAAACTAGATACAGTGGACAAAATCACATGCCTGTGTCATCGCCAGATGGTCAACACTGAAATCAGATTTATTAAATTCTTTGCAGCCAAAGACGTTCTACAGAGTCAGCAAAAACAAGACTGTGAGCTGACTGTGGCTCAGATCATGAAATCCTTATTGCCAAATTCAGACTTAAATTGAAGAAAGTAGGGAAAAGCACTAGACCATTCAGGTATGACCTAAATCAAATCTCTTACAAGTATACAGTGGAAGTGACAAATAGATTCAAGGTCTTAGATCTGATAGACAGAGTGCCTGGAGAACTATGGATGGAGGTTCATGACATTGTACAGGAGGCAGTGATCAAGACCATCCCCAAGGGAAAAAAATGCAAAAAGGCAAAATGGCTGTTTAAGGAGGCCTTACAAATAGCTGAGAAGAGAAGTGAAAGGCAAAGAAAAAAGGAAAGATATGCCCATTTGAATGCAGAGTTCCAAAGAATAGCAAGGAAAGATAAGAAAGCCTTCCTCAGTGATCAATGCAAAGAAATAGAGGAAAACAATAGAATGGGAAACACTAGAGATCTCTTCAAGAAAATCAGAGATACCAAGGGAACATTTCATGCAAAGATGGGCACAATAAAGAACAGAAATGGTATGGACCTAACCATACCAGAAGCAGAAGATATTAAGAAGAGGTGGCAAGAATATAGAGAAAAACTGTACAAAACAGATCTTAATGACCCAGATAATCACAATGGTGTGATCACTTACCTAGAGCCAGGCATCCTGGAATGTGAAGTCAAGTGGGCCTGAGGAAGCATCACTACGAACAAAGCTAGTGGAGGTGATGGAATTCCAGTTGAGCTCTTTCAAATCCTAAAAGATGATGCTATGAAAGTGCTGCACTCAATATGCCAGCAAATTTGGAAAACTCAGCAATGGCCACAGGACTGGAAATGGTCAGTTTTCATTCCAATTCCAAAGAAAGGCAATGCCAAAGAATGCTCAAACTACTGCACAACTGCACTCATTGCACACGCTAGCAAAGGAATGCTCAAAGTTCTTCAACCTATGCTTAACATTACATGAACTGTGACCTTCCAGATGTTCAAGCTGGATTTAG
Organism: Bison bison bison; assembly: GCF_000754665.1. Taxonomy (NCBI): domain Eukaryota; kingdom Metazoa; phylum Chordata; class Mammalia; order Artiodactyla; family Bovidae; genus Bison; species Bison bison. Next base: position 6,016,073 of record NW_011494615.1, read on the forward strand.
AAAAGGCGGGAGAAGGAAATGGCAACCCACTCCAGTGTTCTTGCCTGGAGAATCCCAGGGACGGGGGAGCCTGGTGGGCTGCATCTCTGGGGTCACACAGAGTCGGACACGACTGAAGCAACTTAGCAGCAGCAGCAGCAGCAGAGAAACCAGAGGTCAAGCTGCTAACATCCGTCAGATCACTGAAAAAGCAAGAAAATTGCAGAAAAACATCTACTTCTGCTGTATTGATTATGCCAAAGCCTTTGGCTGTGTGGATCACAACAAACTGTGGAAAATTCTTCAAGAAATAGAAATACCAGAGCACTTAACCTCCTCCAGGGGAATCTGTATGCAGGTAAAGAAACAACAATTAGAACTGGCCACAGAACAATAAACTGGTTTCAAATTGGGAAAGGAGTATGTCAAGGCTGTATATTGTCACCCTGCTTATATAACTTCTATGCAGAGTACATCATGCGAAATGCTGGGATGGATGAAGCACAAACTGGAATCAAGATTGCCAGAAGAAATATCAATAACCTCAGATATGCAGATGACACCACCCTTATGGCAGAAAGTGAAGAGGAACTGAAGAGCCTCTTGATGAAAGTGAAAGAGGAGAGTGAAAAAATTGGCTTAAAACTCAACATTCAAAAAACTAAGATCATGGCATCCAGTCCTATCACTTTATGGGAAATAGATGGGGAAACAAAGGAAACAGTGACAGAATTTATTTTCTTGGGCTCCGAAATCACCGCAGATGTGACTGCAGCCATGAAATTAAAAGATATGTGCTCCTTGGAAGAAAAGTTATGACCAACCTAGATAGCATATTCAAAAGCAGAGACATTATTTTGCCAGCAAAAGTCCATCTAGTCAAAGCTATGTTTTTTTTCCAGTAGTCATGTATGAATGTGAGAGTTGGACTATAAAGAAAGCTAAGGACCGAAGAAATGATGCTTTCTTTTAAAATATAAATTTATTTAATTGGAGGCTAATTACTTTACAATATTGTATTGGTTTTGCCATACATCAACATGAATCCCCCATGGGTATAGAATTGATGCTTTTGAACTGTGGTGCTGGAGAAGACTCTCGAGAGTCCCTTGGACAGCAATGAGATCCAACTTGACCATCCTAAAGGAAATCAGTCCAGAATATTCACTGGAAGGACTGATGCTGAAGCTGAAACTCCAATACTTTGGCCACCTGATGCAAAGAACTGACTCACTGGAAAAGATCCTGATGCTGGGAAAGATTGAAGGCTGGAGGAGAAGGGGATGACAAAGGATGAGATGGTTGGATGGTATCACTGACTCGACGGACGTGAGTGTGAGCAAGCTCTAGGAGTTGGTGATGGACAGGAATCCTGGTATGCTACAGTCCATGGGGTTGCAAAGAGTCAGATATAACTGAACAACTGAAATGAACTGAACTGAAGTGAACTGATACCTGTGTAAATAGATATAAAATGTGCTTTATAATACATGTGAAGATCCTATGGGCTCAAAGTCCACAATATTTCTTTATTACTCTGTCAACCCCTGATCCTTGAAAAGAAATATACACACATACATACATTAAAATAAAACATGAAAATAACCAAATAACACAAACTTTTCCAGTCATTAATATCCAATATCTCATAGTAATAACAGAGTATGGAAATGGCAACCCACTCTAGTACTCTTGCCTGGAAAATTCCATGGATGGAGGAGCCTTGTAGGCTGCAGTCCATGGGGTTTCTAGGAGTTGGACATGGCTGAAGCAAGTTAGCAGCAGCAACAGAAGCATAGTAATATAGTAATAAGAAACATTTCTTCTCCTTTCCCTGTCCTATCACTCTTTATGTTTACAAATACAATATGTGAACATATACAAATACAGATGAAAATCTTATATGTATGCATGTTTATATTTATAAGACAAATTTATATATAATGAGACTAAAAATTTTATGTTATCAGTATACAAAATTATAAACATAAACCGCTTTCTGTGGTTAAAGTTTGTGTATGTTTTAAATGAGAATCCATAAGATATACTCATATAAATATGTACTGCTAATTCTTTTTTTTTAACAACTTCAAATTTTATTTTATTTTTAAACTTTACAATATTGTATTAGTTTTGCCAAATATCGAAATGAATCCACCACAGGTATACCCTCGTTCCCCATCCTGAACCCTCCACCCTCCCCATAAGTCTAGAAGCAATAAATGCTGGAGAGGGTGTGGAGAGAAGAGAACTCTCTTGCACTGTTGGTGGGAATGCAAACTAGTACAGCCACTATGGAGAACAGTGTGGAGATTCCTTAAAAAACTGGAAATAGAACTGCCTTATGATCCAGCAATCCCACTGCGGGGCATACACACTGAGGAAACCAGAAGGGAAAGAGACACGTGTACCCCAATGTTCATCGCAGCACTGTACTGCTAATTCTTAAGGAGATCGGTCCTGGGTGTTCTTTGGAAGGAATGATGCTAAAGCTGAAACTCCAGTACTTTGGCCACCTCATGTGAAGAGTTGACTCATTGGAAAAGACTCTGATGCTGGGAGGGATTGGGGACAGGAGGAGAAGGGGACGACGGAGGATGGTTGGATGGCATCACTGACTCGATGGACGTGAGTCTGAGTGAAGTCCGGGAGTTGGTGATGGACAGGGAGACCTGGCATGCTGAGATTCATGGGGTCACAAAGAGTCGGACACGACTGAGCGACTGAACTAACTAACTAATATCTAGAAACAAATAGCTTTCAAGGATACATAGGGCCAACTAACTTAAGCAAGGTAGGATTGTTCACTGTAAGAGTTGCATTTATTTTCTATATAATTGACATTATGTATGAACAACTATCTCTGTGTATTTATGTGTGTGTATCAATATTAAAAATATTTGTATTGAGCCTATAAATCTATGTGACAGACCATTGCAAGAGAATGATCAGAGAGAATCCACCAATCTTGCTCTCAAATAGATCAGATTCAGTGGAAGATAGGGTGATGGGAAAGGTCAGACAGAAAAAAAATACAGTACTGGGTGATGTAATCCATAGAACTTGGGATAACAGAGCTCTCAGCACAATGAAAGGGCACATACCCAATCCCAGAGGGAGGAAAAATAGTCTTTTATAGTGTGTGATGGGCTTCCCAGGTGGCTCAGTGGTAAAGAATCCACCTCTAATGCAGAAGATGTGGGTTCTTTCCCTAGGTTTGGAAGATTCCCTGGAGGAGGAAGTGGCAACTCATGCCAGCATTCTTGCCTGGTGAATCACATAAACGAAGGAGCCGGGCAGGCTGCAGTCCATGGGTGGCAGAGAGTCAGACATGACTTAGCGACTGAGCTTGTACGCACATGTGACACTAAAGTTGAGTCTTGAAGAAATGTGTGGGTAATGTATCCATCCAATCCTGACGGGAAGGTTAGGTCTATCGAGGTCTGTAAGTGAATACACACACACACACACACACACACACATGCAAGCACACACACACACAAACACACAAGAACTTCAGCTAGACAGAAAACTTTATCATTTAACCCGTCCATTATGCTATCAGGCAGGGCAGCTAAGCATGTGCTTGTGCAAATGGGCTTGGTAATATAAACAACTTAATTGAAATGGCTGGTCCCAAGAAACTCATTGAGGAAGGAAGATGCTTCCTCCTGGAGTTCAAGATGGCATAAAATGTATCAATGTTAAATCCGTGACATATGCAACTCTGTTCCCCTTAGTTTACAGCTCTTTTAGGAGAGGCAATACCCATTTGCTTTTATCATTCCTCTGAAACTGCATTAGAGAAATTACAAGGTATTATCAAGATAAGAAAATAATTGCATTTTAATTTGACATGAGAGTTTCTTTAGAGAATAAAGTGGAAATCGGATCGGGAGAGCAGGATGAGCACACATCTACCTGTGTCCCACACCAGATCAGGTGACAGCAAGGGTACTTCAGAAAAATTTAAATCTGTTAGAAAGCTGGCCAGCAGAAAAGGAAAGCAGGAGTGCCATTGTGGGAAATTTCAAACATATAAAGCCTAATTTTTCAGGATGAAAGTGTGAAAGCGTTAGTCACTCAGTCATGCCCGACTTTTTGTGACCCCATGGACTGTAGTTTGTCAGGCTTCTCTGTCCATGAGATTCTCCAGGCAAGAATACTAGAGTGGGTTGCCATTCCCTTCCCCAGGAGATCTTCCCGATCCAGAGATCTAAACCCAGGTCTCTCGTATTTCCGGCAGATTCTTTTATTTTCTGAGCTGCCAGGGAAGCTCTATCCTGATAATGAAGTATATCTTTGAGTAAATGAAGTTTTAAAAGGTCTGAGCTGAAATGGTGTGCAGGAATGCTAAGCAAAGAAGCATGGTTGATGTCAGGGAATCTCCAAGTACAGAATTTGAAGGAACTCAAAGGAGGGAATCCAGGGGGCTTTAGGGGGCCTTCTGGGTGGTCTCTGCAGGGCAGCATTCAGAGAAAATGGACTTTTTGGACACTGCCAACATCTTATTTGTGTTCATCTGCAGGCTCTAGGAGCCAGTGTGCTTTGACTAATGCAGGGAGTGCTTGTTTTCTCATTAGATTAGCAGGGTACTCCTATGGAGCCTCCTATACCCACCAACTCTCATACCACAGCTCAAATCACCAAGGACAAATCACTGTCATCAGATCGAACATCTTCAGAATGCATCAGGAATTTTAAGATGCAAATATGAGCAAACAGCTTGTAATTACCAAATTCAGAATGCCAACATGATGATAAGGGGGCATCTAAGAAAATAAAGGAACACCAAGAGAAAGCGTTGATAGAGTAAACAGAACAATTCAAAGTGAGCTTACTGCATATTCAAACAGATAGTGAAAGAATATTGCCTCTCCGAAAGAAGAAATTATAGGATCGTATAATACAAAAATGGAACCATTGAAATAAAAAATTAGACAGATGGTTTAACAGGGGAAAAAAGCTGGAGAATGAAGTAATGATCTGGAAATCTGAGCCCAGTGATCAGCTCTAAATGAAGTATAAAAGAAACAAATAACTGAAAAATAGGACAAAAATGTAGAAACATAGAGGGTACTTTCTAAAATTTCAACTCCTGTAAGTTTAAAAAAAAAAGAACAGAAAAATATAATGAAATACAGTTTTTCTATGGTTTAGAAGATCATGAGACAATCTTAAAAGTACCCATGGAATAAGAAAAAGAAATGACCACTTTGAAATATTTGAGAAAGGATCAGAATGTGATGAGTCTCAAGAAAAACATATATTGCAGTTTTTAAGTTTTGAGTACAAATTTGTTTGAAAGTAAAGTAAAAAAAATAATAATAAATACAAACTATGACAGAAGCATGAAGGCAAAATGAAGATAATTTCACATATTCTACATCTAATAAGCCTTACTCTCTGGTCCACAAGTCTCTCTTTAAAATTATTTAATATTTTCTTATGGCAAAAAAAATGTTTTTTAATTCAATGAATAATTTTTAAAAATGATGTAGTGTGCTTATTTTTTAAAAGACTAATATTCATAAATTAACAGAAATTACAAACTCAAAACTTTAACACTTATGATAAAAAATTATGTATTAACCCTAAACTAGTACTCTTGCCTGGAAAATCCCATGGACAGAGGAGCCTGGTGGGCTGCAGTCCATGGGGTTGCTAAGAGTCGGAGAAGACTGAGCGACTTCACTTTCACTTTTCACTTTCATGCATTGGAGAAGGAAATGGCAACCCACTCCAGTGTTCTTGCCTGGAGAATCCCAGGGACAGGGGAGCCTGGTGGGCTGCCGTCTATGGGGTCGCACAGAGTCGGACACGACTGAAGTGACTTAGCAGCAGCAGCATGTGTGCTAAGTCGCTTCAGTCATGTCCGACTCTGTTACCCTATGGACTGTAGCCCTCCAGGCTCCTCTGTCCACAGATTCTCCATGCAAGAGTACTGGAGCAGGTTGCCATGCCCTCCTCCAGGGGGATCTTCTCTATCCAGGGATCGAACCTGTGTCTCCTGCAGCTCCTGCATTGAAGGCAGAGTCTTTATCACTGAGCCACTGGGTGGCTAAACTCTAAAGCCATACCCCAACTCTAAAGTATGGGAGGCTAAATATTCTTTCAAAATGCTTTGATTGATCGACCAAAACAACTGTTAGAACATTGCCTTAAAAAGGGTAAGTCATATGTAAAATCAAATTCAATACATCCACTGTTCTTTCTTCTGCTGATATATTCTGCCACTCCATTTTAGGAGACATAAAAGGGTGGTCTTTCAGTTATTCAGAGAATAGTGTCTTGGAGGATAGGAGTGGGAATGAGTTTAAAATCCACCCTATTTTGATGGGAAGTTGATGGTGAGTGTAATCCATGGGTTCCATGTTGTGAACTGAAAAGTGGATAACCAGCTGTTGAGCTAGTTTCAAACAGTTACAGAGTGTTTAATATACATCACCCTGGAGGTTGATTTTCTTTGTCAGAAGCATAAAAGGTGAATAAGTTGAAAATCTGCTAATGTCTTTTTAATAAATGCCACGAAGCAATACCATCTTTACTTTTTGGAGGTTAAATGTGCTTTTGATGGCATTTTATGGCAACTGTGTATAAGGGAGTAGAGTTTTTGGTAAACACAAGGCAAGTTTTGTGAGCTTCCACAATCTGTGTCTTTTTAAAGGAATGAAATGTGTGCATTTTTCATTATGAGAGTGTCCAAGATCTTTGCAGTCTTACAGAGCCCATACTGATAGAGATGAACCTCCTGAGCATGAATTGATATATTAACACATATAGGCAACACTGTTGGGTTTAGTAAATGTGTTTTTAAAAAGAAAAATAGACTCTATATTTTACTTTTACTATAATCTGCATAAACCCAGAATTGTCTATTCTTTAGTTCTTGGAAATAACCTCCATGTTTTAGAATGCTATATCTTCAAACAATGAAGTCTAGATTCTAAATTATAATATGAAGACTCAATATTGTTAAGAAGTTAGTTATTCCCAATGTGATTTCTAGGTTCAATAGAATTCCAACAAAAATCTCAGCAAGTTATGATTTGAATATCAAGAAATTGATTATAAAGTTTACATATAAAGGCAAAAGACCCAAAATAGACAAAATATTACTAAGAGGAACAAAGTTGGAAGACTGATACCACTAACTTCAGTGTTCACTCAAAAGCTATGGTCATGGAAGATAATGTGGCATTGGAAAATAATAAACAATTGATCCATGGAACAGAATAGAGTACCCAGAAATAGGCCACACAAATCTAATCAATTGATTGTAAACTCAACAAAGGAGCAATGGCAATTCAATGAAGAAAAGATAGTTACTTCAACAAATAGTTCTGGAACAACTGGTCAACCATGTGCCAAAAAATGGGGGATAGGATCTGGACATAAATTTTATATCCTTCACAAAAATTAACTCAAAATGGACCATATACCTAAATGTAAAATGAAAAATTATAAAGCTTCTAAAACATAAGAGAAAACCTAGAAAATGGGTTTGATGATGACTTTTAGATATGACAGTAAATACATGACCTTTGAAAGAAATCACCGAAAAGCTAGACTTAATTTTAGAAATATCTCTGCTCTGCAAACACTGTTAAGAGAATGAAAAGACACATGGTCTAGGAGAAAATACTTGCAAAACATATATGCGATAAAAGACTTACACCCAAAATATACAAAGAACCCACCTTAATATATACTCAAATGAGTTGGAAACATGTTCACACAAAACCTTGCACATTAATATTTACAACAGCTTTATTCATAGTTGCCAAAGCTTGAAAGCAACCTAGATGCCCTAGGTAAGTAGATAAACAGTGGTATATCCAGATAATGGAATACTATTAAGCAGTAAAAAGAGCTATCAAACCATGAAGAGACATGGTGGAGACTTGAGTGAATAAAGAAGACTTGAGACTTTCTAAGTACAGAAGCCAGTCTGTAAAGGTTACCTATTGTATGATGAAAAGAATTAATTTTATCTAGAAAGAATTAGAATAACATCATTTTAAAATGGCAAACACTCCTCTCTTGCTAGTTATTCCATTGCTAAATGTTTTTTTTTTTAATTGGAATATAATTGCTTTACAATGTTGTGTTAGTTTCTGCTGTACAGTAAAGTTAATAGGCTATCTGTATACATATATCTCCTCCCTCTTGAACCTTCCACCCCTCTAGGTCAGCACAGAGCAATGAGCTGAGCTCCCTGTGCTGTACAGCAGCTTCCCACTAGCTGTCTATTTTACACATGGTACTGTATGTATGTCAGTGTTACTCCTTCAATTCATCTCATCCTCTCCTTCCCTGGCCAGGTCTACAAGTCTGTTCTCTATATCTGTGTCTCTATTCCTTCCCTGCCAATAAGATCATCTGTACCAGTTTTGTGGAGTCCATATATATGCATTAATATACAATATTTTTTTTTTCTCCGACTGACTTACTTCACTCTGTGTGACAGACTCTGGGTTCATCCACATCTCTACAAATGATCAAATTTCAGTTCTCTCGATGGCTGAGTAATATTCTACTATATATACGTACCACAACTTTACCCATTCATCAGTCAATGGATATTTAGGTTGCTAAAAGTTGACATCGGTGAGTCTTGTATCATCATAGGCAACGGTGGCCCCTCACTGTTCACCCCCCTTCACCTCTTTCCAGTTTTTTGACATTGATGACTCTGCCTATTTCTCAAAGATTTCCATTGTTCTAAAATCTAAAACATCACAATCTCTTTGTTCTCATTTTTCTTTTTTTTCACCCTTTGTCTGTCTTCTCCTAAAGATTATCCATCCTCCTTCTGACTCCTAAATATATGTACACCACGTTCTTTTTAACTCTCCCTGAAAAGTTCAAAACAATGTATCTGCACTCATCAGTTTCTTCTTGTATGTCTTGAATTAGATCTATTGCATAATTAGTGACCTCCAGAAAAACTGGAGTGAAGGCAGCCTCAATAAGTATTTGTTTTTAATAAACTAATTGATGTATAAAGCAATTCTCTACTAAATAAGTAGAGAGAGAACTGAGTTTTAATAGTGCAGTTACAACACAGATTCCTTGGTGCTCTTCAAGAGTGGGTCAGTCTTCTCTCTGGCTCAGATGACTTAAGCATGCCAGAGGAACCTCTAGGGGAGCATGATATTGAATTCCAGTAAAGAATTCAATATCATGTCCTTTAAAAAAATAATCTAAGAGAAGGGCATTAATGGAGAAGGAAGCTGATAGATGCACACCCATCCATTCTGATAATATGGGCAGCATCGTATCAGACCATTGAAGAAACTGCACGTTGAACGTATTGATACCATACCAGCTACCTGTATTCATGAAGCTCAAAAGAACCAGTGCTGTGCAACTTGTGAAAGTGAAATTCACTCAGTAGTGCCTGACTCTGCGACCCCATGGACTATACAGTCTCTAGGATTCTTCAGGCCAGGATACTGGAGTGGGTAGCCTTTCCCTTCTCCAGGAGATCTTCCCAACCCAGGGATCGAACCCAGGTCTCCCACATTGCAGGCAGATTCTTTCCCAGCTGAGCCACCAGGGAAGCATGCAACTTGGAGGTGTGTTTCATATATGGACATTGTTGAGGATTTTGCTCATGATTTTGTGCAGGGACCAATGGAAGAAAGCTAACCTACAGTCTCAAAACAAGGAAAGAGCTGCTTTTTCCTGAAATAAATAAGCTTAGATTCAAATGTGTGGGACCTTGAGCAACACATAGACTTTGAAGCGGTCACTTATCTATCAACTGGGTCAGTCTTACTTTCTGTATTTTCCCCTTTATTTCAAACGTTTTCACTTCCTTCTGTTTTTCATTCTGCTCTAAGATCTGCATTTTTATAAGACAGTTTGAATTATTTTTGAACAAGTCAGGTTATGAATAAACGAATACAATAAAAATAGACAAGAAAATGAGACCAAAATTGAATGTATTATGTTGGAAAAATTCTACATCCCTAGGAACTTTTTAAAAGCACATTAAGATGGTTTACATTTATAGAACTGTGCATCCTCCTGGCATTTCTTTAAGGTACCAATAGCCAAGGGATGAATGCACCACTCAGCCCAAATTACCTCCTTATCCTAAAATAAGTGGTGTTATTCCCTTTTTCACATGTATATTTCAAGCAATGAAATCCATGACTAACATCCTGAAAATAATTCATTTAAAATAGTTCAAAACTGACTTGGAAATATTTTTGAATGTATACTTCAAGGTCCACACTGCAGCTATTTTTCCTTTCAGAAAACAGCTTGTTGGATGTTCCCAGTGGCCAGAGCTTTGCATTTTGTGAATGTGCTTTTTCTCAGACACTCCAGCTGTGGTGCAAATTCCATGTTCTCTAGTGGCATCAACAGCACCATTTGAACTTGGAAAATAGCTCATTAACAAAAGATACTTGGTGAAGAAATTTTAATTAATGCTTCGAGGCTTGATGCAAATTTGCTGATGAATGGGAGGAAAAGTCCATCTTTAGAAGAGTGAGTTGATTTCTTAGTAGGATTGAGTGATTCCTCTCTGAAAAAGAACTTGCCATCACTTTCCTAGTGCTTAATAAGAAAAGTAGCTTCCACTTCATGAGACAACTTAAGTAACTGGAGAATCTATCTTAAGGAAGGTTGTCTATTTTAAAAAAGGGAAAGGACAGTTAATCTGCCCTCTTCTGAAGACAGGAAATTTTATGGGGGAAATTCTGTGACAGCAGGTCAGGACAGTCAGTCATAGCCATGATTTATCTCTTTTTAGTGGCAGAAGCTGTTGAAATCAAGATGATTATTTCCCATCTCAACTGAGTGTTCTCTGGGGGTCAGCACATTAACCCAAGATGTGCACTTATCATCTCATGTAATTATACAAAAGCCTTAAAAGTGAATTTGTATTGTCTCATTTAATAATGAGATACCCTTGCCACTATCCTAAGAAATAGTTACAATGGTGTGATCACTTTCCTAGAACCAGACATCCTGGAATGCAAAGTCAAGTGGGCCTTAGGAAGCATCACTATGAACAAAGCTAGTGGAGGTGATGGAATTCCAATTGAGCTGTTTCAAATCCTAAAAGATGATGCTGTTAAAGTGCTGCACTCAATATGTCAGCAAATTTGGAAAACTCAGCAGTGGCCACAGGACTGGAAAAGGTAAGTTTTCATTCCAAACCCAAAGAAAGGCAGTGCAAAACAATGTTAAAACTACCACACAATTGCACTCATCTCACATGCTAGCAAAGTAATGCTCAAAATTCTCCAAGCCAGGCTTCAACAGTACAAGAACTGAGAACCTCCACATGTTCAAGCTGGATCTAGAAAGGGCAGAGGAACCAGAGATCAAATTGCCAACATCTGCTGGATCATGGAAAATGCAAGAGAGTTCCAGAAAAACACCTACTTCTGCTTTATTGACCATGCCAAAGCCTTTTAATGTGTGATTCATAACAAACTATAGAAATTTCTTCAAGAGATGGGAATACCAGACCACCTGACCTGCCTCCTGAGAAATCTGTATGCAAGTCAAGAAGCAACAGTTAGAACTGAACATGGAACAAAAGACTGATTCCAAATCGGGAAAGGAGTTATGTCAAGGCTGTATATTGTCACCCGGCTTATTTGACTTATAAGTGGAGTACATTATGCAAAATGCCAGACTGGATAAAGCACAAGCTGGAATCAAGATATCTGGGAGAAACATCAAGAACGTCAGATATGCAGATGTGCAGATGACACCACGCTTATAGCAGAAAGCAAAGAGGAACTAAAGAGCCTCTTGATGAAAGTGAAAGAGGAGAGTGAAAATTTGGCTTAAAACTCAACATTCAGAAAACTAAGATCATGGCATCCAGTCCCATCACTTCATGGCAAATAGATGGGGAAACAATGGAAACAGTGACAGACTTTGTTTTCTTGGG
>NW_011494615.1:6028074-6029552 GCF_000754665.1 Bison bison bison
GCAGAGACATTACTTTGATAACAAAGGTCCATCTAGTCAAAGCTATGGTTTTTCCAGTAGTTATGTATGGATGTGAGAGTTTGACTATAAAGAAAGTTGAGCACCAAAGAATTGATGCTTTTGCACTGTGGTATTGGAGGAGACTCTAGAGAGTCCCTTGGACTGCAAGGAGATCCAATCAGTCCACCCTAAAGGAAATCAGTCCTGAATATTCATTGGAAGGATGGATGATAAAGCTGAAACTCCAATACTTTGGCCACCTGATGCAAAGAATTGACTTATTTGAAAAGACCCTGATGCTGGGAAAGATGAAGGTGGGAGGAGAAAGGAATGACAGAGGATGAGATGGCTGACTCAATGGACATGAGTGTGAGTAAACTCCAGGAGCTGGTGATAGACAGGGAGGCCATGGAGTGCTACAGTTCATGGGGTTGCAGATAGTTGGACATGACTGAGTGACTGAACTGAACTGATCCTAAGAAATAGATTTTTTTTTCAAAACAATTATTATTATTTTTTTTAATTTGAATACACCAGTTGTTAGCTGTAGTATGTAGGATCTAGTTCCCTGATCAGGATTCAAACCCAGGCCTCTTGCATTGGGATTGCAGAGATTTAGCCATTGGATCGCCAGGGAAGTCTCATCACTAGTTTTTATTCTCATCATTTGGGCCTTTTAGAAAGATCTCTCATTCTCCACTATTCTCTTTTTAGAGAATCTATTACAATTGCATTTATTGATGGATAGCTTGCAGTTTTCCATTCCCCAATTCTCATGCTTCCCTTAGATATTTTGGGATTTTAACTTCATAAAGAACAATTAAAAGATGCTTGTCACTTGGGAAAAAAGCTACGACAAACCTAGACAGCACATTAAAAAGCAGAGACATTACTTTGCCAACAAAGGTCCATCTAGTCAAAGCTATGATTTTTCCCCTAGTCATGTATGGATGTGACAGTTGGACAATAAGAAGAAATGAATGCTGAAGAATTGATGCTTTTGAGCTGTGATGTTGAAGACTCTTGAGAGTCCCTTGGACTGCAAGGAGACCAAACCAGTGAATCCTAAAGAAAATCAAACCTAAATATTCATTAGAAGGTGAAACTCCGATAGTTCGGCCACCTGTAAGAAGAGCTTACTCATGGCCACACGTGAAGAGCTGACTCATTAGAAAAGACCCTGATGCTAGGAAAGATTGAAGGAAGGAGGAGAAGGGGACAACAGAGAACAAGATGGTTGGATGGGTCCACTGACTCAGTGGACATGAGTTTGAGCAAGCTCCATGAGATTGTGAAAGACAGGGAAGCCTGGCATGCTGCAGTCCATGGGGTTGCAAAGAGGCAGACACAGCTGAGTGACTGAGCAGCAAAAGAACAATGACCCTAGGAATTTACCATAATGCTCAGGATATAGTAGGTACTAAATGCATATTTGTTGAATGAATAAATTAATACCTACTGACTGGTGGCTCAGTCAT
>NW_011494615.1:6029652-6032879 GCF_000754665.1 Bison bison bison
TGAGGAATCTGCCTGCCAATGCAGGAGCCCCAGGAGACATGGGTTCAATTCCTGGGTTCAGAAGATCCCTTGGAGAAGGAAATGGCACCCACTCCAGTATTCTTGCCTGTGAAATCCCATGGACAAAGGAACCTGGAAGGCTACAGATCATAGGGTCGCAAGAGTCAGACACGACTTAGCAACTAAACCACAACCACTACCTCCAATACATAAGTGACCTCTGAGTGAGGTGAAGTGAAGTCTTAAAGTCGTGTCTGACTCTTTGCGACCCCATGGACTGTAGCCTACCAGGCTCCTGTGTCCATGGGATATTCCAGGCAATGGTACTGGAGTGGATTGCCATTTCCTTCTCCAGGGGATCTTCCCAACCCAGGGATTGAACCTGGGTCTCCTGCATTGTAGACAGATGCTTTACCATCTGAGCCACCAGGGAAGTCCTTTGAAGTTGACATAAATTGGCATTTTCTACTATGGTAATAATGACTATGACACATTTTTTGATTCCCTAAAAGTGGAAAGTAGGGATAAAACTACCAAAGTAAATATGGCATCACCAACTCAATGGACCTGAGTTTGAGCAAGCAGGGAGATGGTGAAGGAGAAGGAAGCCTGGCATGCTGCAGTCCATGGGGTGGCAAAGAGTCAGACGTTACTGAGCGATTGAACAACAACAACAAAATATGGAATTAGGAAGATGATTTCACCAAAAAGAGGGAGGCTGTTTATTTGGCGAACATATTGAATCACCTTTAATCTCTGGTCAGGTTGCAGCTTTAGACATAAGCTGTATTCCATGACCAGAGTTTCAAAGCTTACTCTCTTTGGAGATGTTGCTGTTGTTCTGCTGCCCAGTCATGTCTGACTCTTTGCAAGTCCATGGACTGCAGCATGCCAGGCCTCCCTGTTCCTCACCATCTCCCAGAATTTGCCCAAGTTCATGTCCATTGCATCAGTGATGCCATCCTGCCATCTCATCCTCTGACACACTCTTCTTCTGCCCCTTTCCCAGTATCAGAGATACCCACAAAGAAAAAACCCTGCAGATCAGTTATCTTACTTGAGTGTGACCCTTCAAATACTACGGCAGGTGCAGATCCATGGGTAGCCTTTTTGTTGTTCAGTCACTAAGTCATGTTCCACTCTCTGTGACCCCATGGATTGCAGCATGCCAGGCTTCCCTGTCCCTTACTATCTCCCAGAATTTGCTCAAAATCATGCCCACTGAGTCAGTGATGCCATCCAACCACCTCATCCTCAGTCACCACCTTCTCCTCCTGACTTCAACATTTCCAAGCATCTGGGTCTTTTCCAATGAGTCAGTTCTTTGCATCAGGTGGCCAAAGTATTGGAGTTTCAGCTTCAGCACCAGTCCTTCCAATGAATATTTAGGGTTGCTTTCCTTTAGGATTGCCTGGTTTTATCTCCTTGCTGTCCAAGGACCTCTCAAGAATCTTCTCCAGCACCACAGTTTGAAAGCATCAATTCTTTGATGCTCAGCCTTCTTTATGGTCCAACTCTCATATCCATATATGACTCCTGGAAAAAACCATAGCTTTGACTATATGGACCATTCTCAGCAAAAGTCTCTTAGCTTTTTAATATGCTAAGTTCAGGTTAATGCAGGATAATGGCCCTATTTTAAAATTCAAACCTTAGTTACATCTGTAAGGGTACCTTTGCAATGTAATATAATGAATTCACAGGTTCCAGGGACTAAGTTATGACAGTTTTGGAGTGAGGAGGGGGGTTCCTCTGCCAACAATACTTGTGCACTTAGACCTATGTGGCTGGTTCTTCCTCTTCTCTTAAACTACACAACTTTTTTTCCAAAATCATCAGACATGTGGAGCCTTTTCTCAGGCAAGTGTTTCTTTCATTCCCAGTAAATGCTTCTTGTATACAGAAAACACTTCACTCATGTTTTTCTAAGCTTTTACTTTCTTAAGTTAAAAAAATGGATATGTTTGGTTAGGACTACATTTATCACTTCCTATAAACCACTATGGGCAACCACAGTGGGTGGCTCAGTAGTAAAGAGTCCTCCTGCCAATGCAGAAAACATAGGTTCAATCCCTGATCCAGGAAGATCCCCTGCAGAAAAAAATGGCAATCCACTCCCGTATTCTTGCCTGGGAAATTCCATGGACAGAGGAGTCTGGTGGGCTACAGTCCATGGAGTTGCAAAGAGTCAGACACAATTTAGCAACTGAACAACAAATAATCAACTATACCATGCAGTGGTCTTCCTCTATGATTTTAATTAATATACTCTCTTTCAAAATTCCTTGGTTTCCTGGTAATTTATTTGCTTTAGAATATACATTATCTATTTGGAAAAGGCAAGAGAGTTCCAGAAAAACATCTATTTCTGCTTTATTGACTATGCCAAAGCCTTTGACTGTGTGGATCACAATAAACTGGGAAATTCTCCAAGAGATGGGAATACCAGGCCACCTGACCTGCCTCTTGAGAAATTTGTACGCAGATCAGGAAGCAACAGTTAGAACTGGACATGGAACAACAGACTGGTTCCAAATAGGAAAAGGAGTTTGTCAAGGCTGTATATTGTCACCCTGTTTATTTAACTTATATACAGAGTACATCATGAGGACCGCTGGACTGGAAGAAACACAAGCTGGAATCAAGATTGTCGGGAGAAATGTCAATAACCTCAGATACGCAGATGACACCACCCTTATGGCAGAAAGTGAAGAGGAACTCAAAAGCCTCTTGATGAAAGTAGAAGTGGAGAGTAAAAAAGTTGGCTTAAAGCTCAACATTCAGAAAACAAAGATCATGGCATCTGGTCCCATCACTTCATGGGAAATAGATGGGGAAACAGTGGAGAAACAGTGTCAGACTTTATTTTTCTGGGCTCCAAAATCACTGCAGATGGTGACTGCAGCCATGAAATTAAAAGACGCTTACTCCTTATGACCAACCTAGACAGCATATTCAAAAGCAGAGACATTACTTTGCCAACAAAGATCCGTCTAGTCAAGGCTATGGTTTTTCCTGTGGTCATGTATGGATGTGAGAGTTGGACTGTGAAGAAGGCTGAGCACCAAAGAATTGATGCTTTTGAACTGTGGTGTTGGAGAAGACTCTTGAGAGTCCCTTGGACCACAAGGAGATCCAACCAGTCCATTCTGAAGGAGATCAGCCCTGGGATTTCTTTGGAAGGAATGATGCTAAAGCTGAAACTCCAGTACTTTGGCCACCTCATG
>NW_011494615.1:6032979-6034056 GCF_000754665.1 Bison bison bison
TCATGTGAGGAGTTGACTCATTGGAAAAGACTCTGATGCTGGGAGGGATCGGGGGCAGGAGGAGAAGGGGACGGCAGAGGATGAGATGGCTGGATGGCATCACTGACTCAATGGACGTGAGTCTGAGTGAACTCCGGGAGTTGGTGATGGACAGGGAGGCCTGGTGTGCTGCGATTTATGGGGTCGCAAAGAGTCGGACACGACTGAGTGACTGATCTGATCTGATCTGATGAGATAAATATTATTATTCTCAGCATGAGAAATTTAGCAGCTCAGGGAGGTTAAGTGACTTGCTAAGGTGAACAGCAAGTGAAAAGTGAATCACAAATAAGAAGATACATCTGAGATTATGGCTTATTCCAAACGCTATCACTACATATTTTTCTTGCACATAGTATAAATCTGATCTGCAATTTCTCAATAAATAGTAATAACTTATTTACTGAAGCAATGTGGCAATATTGAAAAATCAAAGAAGATATCATCAAATTTTTACTGAATGAATAAGACTCGGAAGCACAAATCAATGTCAATGATAATTTGTAACAATTTCTTTAAAGATTTAAAACTTTAGCTTTAAGATGGAGGAGAGAGTATATACATTCACCTCAAGTTCACAGCCAAATTCAAATGAAATCAAAGTTTGGAGTTTTCCAAAGGAATAAACCCACAATGGGAAAGGGAACGGAACTCAGGAATAGGTGAGAGAATTCAAGAAAATGCTGAACTAATGTCAGAGTAATGGAAGTATGAGAAAGCTGCAAAAGAAGCCTAAGACATGTTCATTCTGGACCATGAGAGTCTCTGGCTCCAGCAAGGGATGTCTGATGGAGGGTGGGAGTGAGAAACAGGCTAGAAGATGATTTAATCAAAGTCAGTACATAGAACAATATACCTGTCCTCCTTTTGCACGGAGCATGGGCAGCATAGTTATTACTTTCAAATGAAAATACATATATTAAAAAAAAAAAAAGAAGTTCCTCCTAAGTCCTCTTTGAGTCACACGAAACCATCCTGGGTGCTTACTGGTAACCCTGCATTTATCCCTTTAATTCAGCCAGACTCTTCGCCTTCCTC
>NW_011494615.1:6034156-6068313 GCF_000754665.1 Bison bison bison
CTCAGTTTCCAAAGGAGAAATGTGGATTGCAAATCTTTAAGCTTTGTATCACAAAGAAGAATGCAGAAGGGTGGGTTTGCAGCTGAGAAAAAAATAACAGCCAGCACTTCTCCATGGGGGTGCATTGTTCCTTTTCCACTGTGGTGCAGAATGGGACTCTACCACAGTTAATGAGAACACCCAGAACCATGCATGATTATCTAATAACTTCAAATCCTGATTCTATCTGAAAACGCCCTGGCCCTTTTTCACCCAGGCAGACTCTCCTTTGTTCGGCCCCTGAAGTCCAGTATCACTGAGCTACTTTGGGTACAGTTTTTGTCTAGTCCTTGCACAACTTCAGGGCAATACTTTCTCCTTCCCCTACTTAAGATGCCTCATCAGAGCTCCCTGGCACGGCCTGGGAGTGAACGTACGGCATACCACACGGCACACCCACACAGTACTTTGTTGGCCAGAGGGCATAAAAAGCTATATTTAACATTCTGAAAAGCTGCATTGTTTAACAAGAAACAAACATCTGTCATTACTTTCAGACAGATCCATCATCACTCCATCAAAATGCTTTCTCTGCCTACTGCAAAGAAGGATCACCTCCGCGATTTTCTGAAAGGCAATACTTGCCTTTACAAAGAGTATTCCCTTTTAGAGGTTTTCTCTTTCCTCTCTACTCATATTCAAGGACTTCTAATTATAAAACTAGGAGACCAAGTTAAATAGAATAATGTAAAGAAGAGAAAATAAAAGAATACTGACAGATAATGAAAATGATTCATTTGTTAGAGGGGGTCATTGAACGCTTTCACTTCTATTGGCT
This sequence comes from Bison bison bison, assembly GCF_000754665.1. Classification (NCBI taxonomy): domain Eukaryota; kingdom Metazoa; phylum Chordata; class Mammalia; order Artiodactyla; family Bovidae; genus Bison; species Bison bison. The sequence goes on from NW_011494615.1 coordinate 6,034,974, forward strand.
ACAAAAAACCAAGGCCTTACTCTTTTCTCACAAGCCTATTGTGGACATTGGTTATTTCTTCTTGGAGCCCATCCATCATTCCAACTGGCATACGGCATGTATTATGGCCCATTCATTTCATTTGTGATACGTTTTCTTTTTAAAATTAGAAAATGGGCCAATAAAGCCATAGCAGAATGTTCTTCATATAGTACTGTCTTCTTAATTACATTAAGAAAAATTTTTCCAGCCACGTTAAAAAATGATTCAGTCAGCATCTTTCCTTGGGAAACTTTTCCCCCCAGCATCACTTTTTAATTCAGTTTTGATCAAATACACACACACACACACACACACACACATACCCGGGCTTCCCTGGTAGCTCAGCTGGTGAAGAATTCACCTGCAATGCAGAAGACCTGGGTTGGATCTCTGGGCTGGGAAGATACCCTGGAGGAGGACATGGAAACCCACTCCAGTATTCTTGCCTGGAGCCTTCCGTGCACAGAGGAGCCTGGAGGGCTAAGTCTATGGGGTCACAAAGAGTTGGACACAACTGAGCAACTAAGCACAGCACAGCATATATACACACACACAAGGATTAATTCATACAGCATTCCTTGTAAGCCAAAATCATGCATTGCACTTACAGTGTTATCACTTATTAATAATTTTTAAAAGTTATCTGTTTGTGGCCTTTACAATTGACTCTATTTGACAAACACTAAAAGAATCAGAGGGGCTTCGCTGGTGACTCAGTGGTAAAGGATCTACCTGCCAATGCAGGACACATGGATTTGGTCCCTGATCCAGGAAGATCCCACATGCCCTGGAGCAACTAAGCTGTGTACCACAACTGTTGAGCCTACAGCCTGGGAGCCACACTCACTGAGCCCGAGTGCCACAGCTACTGACGCCCATGTGCTGCAGAGCCTGTGCTCCACGACAAGAGAAGCCACTTGCATTGAGAAGCCTGCGCAAGGCGACTAGAGAGTAGTCCCTGCTTACCACAACTAGAGAAATGCCCACGCAACGACAAAGACCCAACACAGCCCCAAATAAAAGTAAACAAGTAACTAAAATTATTAAAAAAGAATCGGAGAGTTTTTTAAAAGCTTGAGTTATTTAAGAACCCTCCAACCATCAATATTCTATTATTTTATTGTATGCAAAAATAATATAGTCCCTACAAATATGGGGAATTTGTCCAAATTCAGGTAACAGTAGTCCTGGGATAAAACCTCCAGTTTCCGTAATTATAACCAATGTTCTTGACAAATATGCTACGCTAAGTCATACATTTCTCACAGGCTATCCGAGACTAGTGTATATTGCTCTAGGATAATGGTCCTTCACTCTCAATTTATCAACCTAATATATATTTGGCGATGCAGACAATATCTGAATGCCTAAAACAGTGTAAGGGATGAAAGAGAATGAATAATTGCAAGCCATGTATTTTGATATTCTGCTTTTGGCAATTGTTCAAACATCTTCTCAAACAGAATTTGGTTCAGCATTTGAAATATATCTCAGACCAAACTAGACTATGGTCACAAAATAATAAAAAAGGAAAGCAAATGTTTATTGAATGTCTTAAAGTTCTACCTGCTATACATAGGCTATTATTCTTAATTCTTAAATAACATGATGAGCTAATCATCATTATAGTATTTTGCTAAGAGGAAAATCAATGCTTAGATATGTTTCATGTCTTAGCGCACATGGCTTATAGATAGGACCACTGAACAAATGACCAAGATGACAAAAATACCATGTGTGTTATATTTTATCATACCCTTTCTCAATGACTTTAAAACATCCTAAGGCAAGTGTGGCAAAGCCAGGACAATGATCTGGACAATTTGAAACTTTGAATGACATGCCTTTGGGCACTGAGAGTTGAGTTGGAGGTTCTTCACAAGTGATTGGAAAACATCTCTGTGCACCAGGCTGGTAATGCAATGTGTTAGCAGGAGCCATGAACTTCAATACATATCATCTCTAGTCCTTCTCTAGTTTATATTCCACAAATATTGATGGAGAACCTACCATTAGGTTAAGGGGCTTGGAATAGAAGAAGGATAGCTCAAAAATTGTCCTCAACAAGGGATGTAGAAGTGGACCCAGTCTGTTCAAAAAACTTGTAGTAGGTCAGGATGTCATGAGGGTGATATACACACGGGGTAAGAAAAGGCTCAGAAAATAACAGGTGGAACATATCCTGAAAAATCATGCTAAAAAATTTAGACTTCAATTTTAGGAGTGAAGTCACAGAAAGATCATGTTCATCTCAATGAATGGGATGGCCTAGATGGAACTGTTTGGATGAAGAAAGTTATTATCAATAAGTTTGCAAGATAAGTGTTGTGTCAGTAGCTTGAGTCACGTGCTGTAGGGACAGAGTAGAAACACCTGGGGTTATTAGAGTGAATCTTGACAGAGATGTCAAAGAATCAGAACTCGAATAAAAAATGAAAGACAGCAACATATACTCTGCTGCTGCTCCCAAGTCACTTCAGTCATGTCCGACTCTGTGTGACCCCACAGACAGCAGCCCACCAGACTCCCCCATCCCCGGGATTCTCCAGGCAAGAACACTGGAGTGGGCTGCCATTTCCTTCTCCAATGCATGAAAGTGAAAAGTGAAAGTGAAGTTGCTCAGTCATGTCCGACTCTTAGTGACCCCATGGACTGCAGCCCACCAGGCTCCTCCATCCATGGGATTTTCCAGGCAAGAGTACTGGAGTAGGGTGCCATTGCCTTCTCCGACATATACTCCAGGCAGAGGAAAAACATAAGAATTGTGGAAGACTCCAAGAAAGCGGTTTAAATTTGTGATGGCAAATTTTCATTAAGGAAAATGTGCCAACTTGGGTTCATCAGTGGATAAGAGCTGGAAAGTAGATTAGGAAGAGATCACCAAGAGCTTTATGCTTCCTTTTGATTGTGGCTTTCACTCTAGTTGGCAAAACTACACTGGGCACCCACGTGAAAGAGGAGACTATGCTCAAAGTTCCTCATTGTTCTCTGAGATCAACTAAATAAAACATAGTCTTCTGTCTTTTTGAATTCCATAGAATACTTGACACAGTGGAACCCCAAATACCTCTGGTGACACAAGAAACAAGTTTGGGATCTGTTCTCCTACAAGTTAATGACAACACATCCCTTTAAGGAAGATTAGTGATGGTAATGGAAAATACTTTGCAACAGTCATAAAATTCAATAGAATCTAGGGACTCCATGTCAAGATAACTTTTCTTTAAATATTCTACTAGATGCTTTAAACAAATTTCTAACATGTGAAAAAGAATAGTAAGAAAGTCAGTTTAACTTGTTAATATAAATAATAGTTTTATTTGCCAAATTTTCTACTGTAAAACATACAATTTTGTTATTTTCCAGGACTCAACACTGACATAATTATTTCTAATTTATTTTATCCAGATATAAAAGGTGAACCAGTTGTTCCATCCTGGGACAAAACGGATACCTTTGAACACCACCATTGACTGCCTTGGACCTCTGCACTCTCACAGCAGGAAAGACATACGTAGAGTCAAGTGGCTAACTGGAAAGGAAAGAGCCCTCCACTCATAGCCACATGTTTGCTTGAACCTTAAGCTCATGACATATATTCAACTAAGGAGATACAAGCATGATACCCTCCTGGGTAGAGGACACAATTCCCAAAATTGTTATAATTAGTCCACTTGCCAATGATTTACCCTTTATAGAAGTAGCACAAGATAGTATGGAGTGAAATACCTTCATCTCTGATGTTTGCTTGAGTAAAGATTAAATACCTCAAACCACAAAATGAGTTTTGTAGCAGAATGCTTAATTGATATTTGGAGCTTTGGAATCTGGGAATGAATGACATGGATATGGAGAGGGAGTAAATTAAACTTGGACAAGGACCCTTTTTCCAAATTAGCTGTAAGTTATCAAGATGCTTCCCCAGTGGCTCAGTGGGTAAAGAATCCACTTGCAGTGCAGGAGACTTGCAGGGTATATGGGTTCAATCCCTGGGTTGGGAAGACTCCCTGGAGGAGGAAGAAATGGCAACCCATTCCAGTATTCTTGGCTGGAGAATCCCATGGACCAAGGAGCCTGGTGGGCTGCAGTGCATGCAGTCAGACACCATTTAGCGACTAAGCAGGCACACACCACAGTGCAGTGTTGAAGATTGCAATTGCAAACAGCTTTCTGAATGGAGGAGCACTGGATTACCCATTTTTGAGGATGGCCTAGATAGCCTCACGCCTCACCTGCTTCGTGGTGATGGAATCAGCACTGTTCTCAGGCCTCGCTGCCTGCCTTGGCCTATCCTTAGCCCAGTGTTAAGAATGGTAACCTCATCAGAAGCTATGAGTATTTGAAATCCTCAGGTGGAGATTGACAATCCCTCCAACATGGGCATAGGAGGGACATTCATTCACTTTAAGCCTCTTTCCCTAGATATGCTGTGTGATCCACAGTCAGGTGCTGGCCAGATGCACCATCTGGGACGTGCCTCTTCTTGGTTTGTCCTCCCTTGGCTGTTTGGTGAGAACTCTTGCTCTGCAATGCACCTTATGTCCCCAGCCATAAATCTCTATGGCCATCATCTGCACTGGAATATAGACTCCTTGAAGGCAGAGGCTATGTCCCTTCCTGTTTGTAATATCCATCACGACCTTTATCACATAATGAATGTTCACTGAATTTCACTGGATAGCTTAGTGGGAATTCTTTAGAAGTTTTCTCAATGCCTTCAAGAGTATATGTTGGATAAGTATATTACCCCTCTTAGGGGTAGTAATACTAGCCTCAGGGCTCTAATCGTTTTTAGGAACCCAACAGAGATCTTCCTAGTGATGAAGATAATTCATCTAATTTTTCTTAGGTACAATTTGCCTGGTGCTTTGGGGCTTTTTCAGATGACACTCTTTAAAAAATAATGTTGGCTATAAGCAATCTAGCTTTTGTGGGAGACTGGTCTTTGAGAATCCAGGTTTTCTTATAGATCTTGGTGATTGGATGAATCCTCTATCATATTCAATTACCAAAAGCACTTGGAATAATATTCATACTTCTTCAAGGCTTGTTAGAGACATACCCAACAACCCAAGAAATCCTCTCTTTTTGGATTATCCTAAAATTATTACAGAAGAAAACAAAGGCAGAATTTGAACCCAGAATAAAATCTTTTGAATTTTTTAACATGAAAAATCAAAATGTAAAAGTAAAATTAAAAACTACCCATGCAAAAGTACAAAAAGTAAGTGAAAGAAGTTACTAGGTGGTGACTGTCATTGGGAACTCAGGAATAGTGTCCATAACAAGACATTAAGCTGATATTTGAATTAAAGGAACAAGGTGAATGTGTGGGAGGGTCAGAAGAAACAGTATTTACAGGTAGTGAAGCAGAGCGAGTTATCAAAGACTCTAACCTGGGGACCATCTTAGTGAGTTTCCAGGGCAAAAAAGACTCTTGTATCCAGAAGGTGCTGGCAGGGAGATCAGAGGAACAAGAAGAGTTGCAAGAGAGATGGGCCATTTTGCCATGAAATCAAATCACATCAGATTCTGCAAACCCAGCTGTGCTGTTTCCCTTAGAGAGTATCTCATGTTCCCAAGTTATTAGTACCCCTGTGAAAGCTGAGTCCTGGAATTAAACCTCATCAGGCTGAAGTGTGACCATTACACATTGTGAGAAAAAGGACCGATTTGGGAACAACTAGAGTGGGGACTCAGCCTCGAGAAGAGTAGAGAAAACTGAGCTCATCTTTCTCTAGAGAAGCCTGCAGTAGCTTTTGGATTTCTTTTAAGACTTTTTTTTAATGTGGATCATTTTACAAGTGTGCATTGAATTCCTTACAATATTGCTTCTGTTGTCTGTTTTGGTTTTTCGGCCAGCAGGCACATGGGATCTTAGCTCGCTAACCATCCTGCAACCCCTGCACTGGAAGGCAAAGTCTTAACCACTGGACCACCAGGGAAGTTCCAGTTCTTGGATGTCTGAGCCCAGAATTCACAATCAGTTGAAGTACAAATACAGAAGTCATCTGGAGAAGGTGATGCCTTGACAGTCAGAGCTGATCTGTGGGCCACCTGTTTGCCCCACTGATGCCGGCCTGACAGAGTATTGCCAGACAGCACAAGATGAGCTTTCTTTCTTGCAGATAGCACTTTACTGTTGGATGGAAATATATTTTACAAATATGATCCAAAGAGATCATCCCCATGAATTCTAAATCCAATCTAAAGAATCTCTTAGGATAAACAAAGACCTCTCTGCTCCTTCTGACAAATCCAGAACCAGGAAAATTGAAAGCCTACCTACCCCCTTAGAAAATTAAATTTCGGTTTAATGTTCTCCTCGTGGCTGAAGTGGCTACTTAAGGAAAGATAATGACAGCATTAGGATGTTTAATTGCTGCTTAGCTTAATCAGGATCTCTCTGGCTCCTGCTGGAAAGGATGCGGGGAGGGGGAGCGTGTTAAACTAGAAGCAGAATGAAATATCCCTATATCAACTCAAGAGAAAAACCTCACTTGTACATAAGCAATACTTGCAGACTTAAGGAGGGGTGTTTATTGGCACCTGGGAGTCTCTTTGCTATACGGACCATATACAGAGAAGACTGGATGGAGCTTCAAGGTGGAGTCAGGTAAGCAGCAGCGTCCATCAGCATGGCGGAACCCGGTCCAAAGCTTGAAAGACCAAGCCCAAATCTATAAATCAACCCTACACTTAACTACCATATTTCTAAGCACAAGTACAGTGCTTTCTTTAAGCTGGAAAACATCCTGGTGATATCTGTGGATGGCAGCTCTAGCATCTAGGCTAATTACAGCAGTCACACAAAGGTGGCCAGAATGAAGACTGTAGCCTGGAATTCAGGAAGAATTCTCTTCCCTAAGCTTCTGTTATTGGCCAGTAAGGGCATTAGACCTGGGAACATTCAGAACCTTTTTCACTGCCAAAGCTGGGCTAGCTATCATCATCAGACACCATTCGACACTGTATTCTTTTTTCTTTTTTTGGCTGTGCTGGGTCTTCGTTGCTGCATTCAGGCTTTATCTGGTTGTGGCGAGTGGAGGCTCCTCTTCCTTGTGGATTGTAGGCTTCTCGTTGTGGTGTATGGGCTTAGTTGCTCCTCAGCTGGTGGGATTTTTCCTGAACTAGGGATCGAACCTGTGTCCCCCACATTGGCAGGCAGCTTCTTAACCACCGGGCCACCAGGGAAGTCCTCCATATTGGGTTCTTGCTCACCAATCAAATCTCCAGTGTCTAGAACAGCCCCTGACACATAAGCAGACACCTCATCATCAACATCCACCAACTCATTTCCTCTCAAGAATCTGTTATGTAGCATGGGGGAAAGGGCAGTGGTGCAGCCAGTAAAATCAGTTCCCTTCATCAGCTTGCTTGGTAGCCTAGAGCATCTCAAGCTTTGCATTTTTGTGGCCCATATTGAGGTAGACTCAGAGGATTATCTCTTGGGTTAGGAAGATCTCCTGGAGGAGGGCATGGCAACCCACATCAGTATTCTTGCCTGGAGAATCCCATGGACCAAGGAACCTGGTGGGCTAGAGTCCATTGGGTCACAAAGAGTCAGACACCACTGAGCAAATGACGCTTTTACTGGCAGTTTACTCTGCAGTCTTGGACGGACACTGGTTGTGGGGGGACAGTTCCTGATCTGGGGTGAAGAACCTCTCCAGGGGAGTGAAAATGAACAAAGGAATGGATTTGATTCTGACGTAATTTAATCTGGATCTTAGAATGACTGCTACTATCTTTCATTCTGCTTTCTTTCATTCTCATAAGTGAAACTTTGGTTTTCCTTTTCTCTTCCAGGTAGAATTCTTATTCAGTTTTTAATTTCCAAAGCTGAGTATGGAAGCATTCTATAAACTTCTCCACTGTTCCAAGATCAATAAAAAAAACTCATTGAGTTATCTTTTTAAAATTGACCAAACACCCTTAATTCTCTGTTGTCAATGTGAAATGATCACTGAGCGTGTGTGATTCATTGTGAATAGGTTGATAAATAGCATTTAAACAAAAACTAATTGCTAATCATATTCCCCAGAAATCACCATCCAAGACTATAAGAAGACATGTAAATGTGTATTTCTCACAGCATCATTAGCTATAAGGAGCACAAGAAAACTAGGAGACAGGATGAGTTCAGCTGGGCTGATGCATGCTATGGAAAATTCTGCAGCCCTCAGAAATGATGAACAACAAGCATATAAAGCAACATGAATAGATTCTTAAAAAACCATAAGGTTATTTTAAAAAAAGAAAGCATAATCGATAGCATGATATTATTTATATTAAACTTTAGGCATAGATTTACAAATAACCCCATATATTTTTCGAAGGTATACACAAGGACAAATATCAGATATATTTTGTTATGTAACTGAGTGAAAAGGTGAAAAGACAAACAAGAATCATAGATGAAAGAGTGAAAATATTAAAATAAAATTAAATAAGTAAAACAGGGCTTGCCTGTCTTAGTGATAATGATGTTCCAGAGACAAAGGCTCATGAATAATTCAATTCTGTGTACCTGAGATCCTTAAATATTAACATAAAACACAAGCAACATGAAAATTAAGTAAAAGTCAAGTGAAAGAGAAGTCAATTAAGCTCAGTATGCATCTTAGGACAAATACTTGATATGGGCTGGGAGTGTCATTTCCAATTAATTACCTATAATTTTTATGGGCATCACTGTGAGTTGACTATCCTTGCTTTCGTACCCCACAATACAGTCTTTTCAGGAGATCCTGTCAGCTCTGCCTCCAGGATATTTTCAGAATCTGATCACTTGTCACCCTCTCCTCCCCTCCTCCCATCACTTGTCACTTGGTCTTTTGTTTATAATTGCTTCCACCCTTGCCCCCGTTGTGGTCTCTTCTCCACAAAATTGATAGAACAATCCATGTCAGATCATGTCCTTCAACCCTCCGACCCCTCACTGCTCCCCCAGAGTTCAATCCCAACCCCTTTGGCCTAGAGGGCCCTGCATCGTCTTGCCCTCTGCTGGCTTTCTGACTTGGTCTTCTACCCAGCTGCCCCTGATTCACCGTGCTCCATGCACACGACCTCCTGATCTCCCTGTAGCACATAATGCCTGCTGTTGCCTTTGCACTTGCTGCTTCCCCCGCCAGGACTCTCCTTCAGTAGTTGGCTGACACCCTTGCTTATGTGGTCTCTTCCCAAATGCAACCTTATTGCAGGAGACTCTCTTGTCAACCCAGTTCAACAGCCCCTTTCCTCTTTCCTTTCTCTTCTCTTTTTTAGTTCATTTTAGTACTTGGTGGTACATGGCACATTATGTTTTTAATGTACTTCCCTTTTTGGAGCAGCAGGAGAGGTTATTGCTCTTTCTACAGAACCTAGAACAATGTTAGTTTCAAGTTTGTGCTGCACAACTATAGAAGTGAACCTTGATGAGAGTTTGACCTGAATAATTTCAATGGATAATAATTGAACAAGCTAAGAAAATGATAATAATAACACAACATTTTCTCGTAGTTTGAAATTTAAGACACAACTTCATTTGATTAAAAAAAAATCATGCCTCCTTTTCTTATCTTTTCAGAAAAGCACATTGAGGCTAAGCAAACTTCAACTCCCTCCTTAGTGCCCATTGAGGAAAAGCCAAGTTCATTCCTGGGCTGAAGTTGGTAGGCTCTTGATCTTTTTTTTAAAAAAATGTATTTATTTGTCTTTGCTGGGCCTCAGTTGAGGCATGTGGAATCATTATTTGCAGCATGAGGATCTTTTAGCCGCCACATGTGAACTCTTAGTTGCGGCATATGTGGGATAGTTCCCTGACCAGGGATCAAACTTGCATTGGGAGCACAGAGACCCATTGGATTACCAGGGAAGTCCCAGTACGTTCTCGACCCATTTCACTGAATGGCTGTTCTCCAATGTATTTTCAAAGAGTTCTCATCTCTCCCTGCAGTTTATTATTTAGTTCCAAATTAAGATTCTCTGAAAGGTTCATCTGTGGAAGTGGAAAATGTGTGAAATCCTAGGCATGTGGTCTCGCTCCTAACGATTCACTTAAATAGATGTAACAGCCAGTAATTATTTACACCTTTTTGATTGTTTTCAATTTGACAGACTTTAAAAAGGGGGGAAAGGTTGACCAGAGGGGAAAACAGCGAGCGACACAGTCCAGCAATATTTGAGTCAAACACCTGCCCATGAGTCATAAAATATAGATCTTGCTGAAATACTATACCCTGGTGCAGAGGATACAATCAGACAGGTTGAGCAATGGGTATAAATCAAGACCTTTCTTCAGGAGCTTGTTCCATAGGGGAATTATCCCTTCATAAAACAGTGTTTTAGTAAACAAAGACATGGTGAAATAACGATACCCCCTTACTCCATACAATACATTCATCTCAGGCTTGTGCTGTAAGGAGCAAGGAATCCATTTATGGCAATATTTCATGGAGTTTATGCAGCAAAAAATAGATTGCATTGTTTCCCCTTTGGAACGTACAAACAATCAGGCTGGTGGGAAGAACATTTCGAAGTAACCTCTTAAATGGAAGCATTGCTACACTGTAGGTGCTAATTTTCTCTAGCTTCTGTCAGAATGCCAGGTATGTAGTAATGAGGTTCCATGACATGTTGCAAATACAGAATTCGAGCTACTTTTTCCTGTGGCTTTTAAGAAAGGTTTTAAGTGGTGGATAAAAGCATATACCTTCATAGTGAAAAGATATCTGACATCTTCCAAAAACAAAAACAGGACAGACATCCAGTTCTATTTTTTAAGTCTCCAAAAAGCTTTTTTCCCTTGTTAGTCATCTTGCTTAGCAATTTAGATCTATCACCGTATTAGGTAGTTATGAGATTGCATTTTACTTTCAGCTATGTGATGCCAGAGTATATATCTTTCAAAATCATATCCCCAGGCTCTTTAATTAGCCACTTTGTATTTCCACGGGCTTTCGGTGGGCACAGTAAATGATATTTTCAAACGAACATTAAGTTGGAAACAATCTGATGCGTGAGTAACATAACACTGTGATTTTCAGTTGCACAGCCCTAATACCTAAATTCTATGCCTGACCTTACTGTTATTTTCAGTCTTTCTTAACCTGTCAATGTCTAGCCCACACAACATACCTGAACCAGAGTCCAGGAAAGAGTTACCCAGGATTCAGCTCTGACTCTAGACCTCAGAGAAGTGGGACTTTCCAAAATAGCTTTCCCACGCAAAGCTTGAATTTCTGTATCTGTTATAGTATAGGACTTTACAGGAACCCTCCAACACTTTACCTTTGAATTGCTACAACTGGCCTTTGCTCAAAATGGTGTTTGGGGGGTTATTTTCATAAACTTTATACTAATTCTGCAACTTCAAGAGAAGCTACTACAATGAGAAGCCCATGCACCCATCTAGAGAAAGCCTAAATACAGCAACAAAGATCTACTGCAGTCAAACGTAATAAATCAATAAGAAAGATGCTTTTAGTCTATTCCAAATGCTCTCAACTTGGAAGTCATTCCTTCTGATATTTATTAATCCTTTAGGCTTTACTCCCACCCCCAAAGTATAATATCTACTGCAACAGGAAAGAAGTTGCCTCAAATATCACCAGTCCTACAACTAATTTCGTACACATTATACTTTCATATTTGCTTGTATTATCTGTTTCTATACTGAAAAAAAAGTTTACACCAATTTCCTTTGCTATCGGAAATGGAGACAGGTGGGTGTTTTAGATACAGTTTAAATTTTGTTTATCTTCACTTGATGGAACTTTGCCTGTAATATCATTTCAAGGATATATTCCTTGTTCTTTCCACTAGGGTAAAAAGGCATCTAAAATAAATGCTAAGTTCTTTGACTTTTCTAATATCTGTCTCCAATGAGTTGGGCATCAATTATTCTTATGAGCTTTTCAAATTGGATTGTTGGAAAAGTTCAGCGAAGTAGAACTGACTACTGCCAGCATTATGTTTAATGAGAATATATAGCTGCATACTTGAAACCTGTAACTGACTTTTTTTTTCTGGGAATTCTGAAAGGCTTGCCTCATCCAAAGCTCCTCCTTCTTGGGTAAGATATTCCGAGGCTCTATAAATCTCCATTCTCTAACAAGTAATTCTGTCAATAGAAATAATACATTGTTCAGGGAATAAACAGCCATGTTAATAGCAAGCAAACCCAAATGAGAGGTTTATATAAATGTGATGGTGGACCTAGAATACCACACAGGTTCAAACACTGGAGCAACCATTTTCAGTCATGTGAGAGATGTGTAAACAGAGCAAATATATCAAAAGAGAGTATATTTCCAACAATCAATATTTTTCAAGCATCTATAATGTGCCAGATGTAATATTAGATACACAGCTAGAATGAAAATCTCTTCCTTTATGGAGGTTTTAGTAGAGTTCGTTGTTGTAGCTCAGTCATTCAGTCATGTTCAACTATTTGTGATCCCATGGACTGCAGGATACCAGGCTTCCCCGTCCTTCACCATCTCCTGGAGATGGTATGGAGACAAACGTAATTGAGCATGACAATCATTTATTGTTTAATGATATTAACTACTATTTATCAAACATCCACTATGTGTAAGTCCATGACTTGATATGTTGGACACAAAGACAATTAAGAAGCAATCCCTTGGATTTCCCTGGTGGTTCAGTGGTTAAGAATATGCCTGTCAATACAAGGGACATGGGTGTGATCCCTGGTCTGGGAAGACCCCATATGCCTCAGGGCAACTAAGCCTGCACACCACAATTACTGAGCCATGCTCTAGAGCCCATGAACTGCAACATGAGAAGCTACTGCAATGAGAAGCCTGCTCACAGCAACCGAGAGTAGCCCTGGCTCGCCACACCACAACTAGAAGAATGCACTTGCGGGCATCAACGAAGACCCAGTGGAACCAAAAACAAATAATAAAATTTTAAAAAAGAAGCAATCCCTTTTGTCAAGGAAATAGCCATTTAATGGAAGAGACAGACACAAAAACTGGCAAAGACAATGGCCATCCGGACACCACTGCTGTCTAATACCTCCCATCTGCCCAGGACATGCTATACACTCTGCTCAGACAGTGTTACAGGAGGACTGTCATCTGTCGTGTTAGTTTGTCTTCTTTCTACTGAAGATGAAGCTCATCAGATTCAAAGGCCAAGAAAGAAGACACCAGAATCTTCCAGTTTTCAGTCATTTTAATGGTGGCCTATCCTCACATCATATCAGTATCACGATTCTGTAATTCCCCAAAGAATCTCATCCAAAAAGTTGAGTTGAATAAGAACTCTTGAACCAATCTTTCTTCCTTATTCCTACTACTGTTCACAACAAAGAAGACAATGTTTTTAAAATATAAATTTACTCACTGAGGCTAATGAGCTATCCCGATTTTGCAATATGTACTAACACAATGCCTTGATTCATTTTAACATAAAATTAAACCAAAATGTAGACATAAATAAAACCTTCTACATCTATTTTTAAAACTGTTTCATCCTTTCTAAACTTTTCTTTCTGAATAATTATTAACTGAGCTGCTTGCAGGTTTAAAACAAGATTTTGGTTCTAGTCCCAGCTTTATTATATGTTAAGATTTTATAGATTTGTAAATCAGGGGATCTCTCTATGAAATTATGAAGATAGAATTTGGATCTCCTTCTACACTGAAGCCCTGAACAACTTTTGAAAATGGATGTGAAGCCCCAAGTTTACATTAGCTTTGTAAGTTTTGTTCAAATAGAAGACTGTAAGTCTGTGTGACTGAAGGTGGTTAATTGAATACAACTTTCTTTAGATGTGCATTAACAATTGGTCCTGTCTTCAAAGCAAAACTGAACTGTGAATCAGCACAAAATCAGTCCTTAATATTTATTGGTTGAATCAATCAATCAAGTAACAACTTTTACTATGTCAGCCCACCATTACTCAGAAAATTGACACTGAGTGTCAAATTCAAATGCATTATGTAAACATGCAAAAAATACCAATACAAACTTCATGGATTTTCTTGAGAGTAAAGATTTTGATCCAAATAAAGTTATGGAGTGTTCATTCACTGATCAATTGGTGTTTTTTGATGATCCTCATGAAAGGACAAGAACATAGACTTTCACATACACTAAGAGTTGTGTACAAAACAGAGCAGAGCAGCATGATTTTAGTAGCTAAAACCAGCAAATACACATCAACAGTGTAATGGATTTTGAATTGAACTGATGAATCAGTGTTGATCTATGAACCAAATTGAGTTTTTCAGCCAAGGCTCAGTCTTATAATCAGTCTTATATCAGTCTTTGCTGCTCAGTCTTATAATCACGCCCCTCTTGGTACCTTCTGATGGGCTAATGCTGAGCATTAGTCAAATATTAGCCAAGTCAATGCTGGCAGTAGTCAAGCAACCGCAGGCGTCTGCAGGTAGGTACTGAACCTTATTTTCTCAGCCCAAGATGCGCATAATGCAATAACATGTTCCCAAGGCCATAGAAGCTAATGAGTGCCCAATTCAGGATTTGACATGTGAATGGTCTGCCCACCCAAACCCTCTCTCAATTTTTTAAAGGATTATTAAGCTTTTTAAAAAGTATTCATTTTGATATTTGGCAAAACTAATACAATTATGTAAAGTTTAAAAATAAAATAAAATTAAAAAAAAATAAATAAAAAGTATGACATTCATAATGAAGGTACAAAAGAATTAAATGTACAGCAGAATAGATTATCCACAATATGAACGCCTCCTTGTAATCACAACCCAGGTCAAAAAAGAGAACATTGCCAACACTCTGGAAGATACCATCTACTGCTCTCTCCAAAATCACTGCCCCTTCTTCTTCCCCAAAGTTATAGGTTATTTTGACCTCCAGCATCATCATTTATTTATGTGTGCCTACATAATTTGTATACACACGAAAGGTACTTGTTTGTGTCTCACTTATTTCACCTCTAATATTGCATGTGTGAAATTTATCCTTATTGTTACATGTATCTGTGGTCTATTCAGTTTCATTGTTGGATAATATTCCAATGCACAGATATACCACACTGATTTATCCACTACACTCAACATGTCAGCAAATCTGGAGACCAAGCAGTGGCCATAGGATTGGAAAAGGCCCATCTTCATCCCAATTCCCAAGAAGGGTAGAAGTAAAGAATGTTCAAACCACTGAACAATTGTACTCATTTCCCATACTAGTAAAGTGATGCTTAAAATCTTGCATGCTAGGCTTCAGCATTATGCAAACCAAGAACTTCCAGATGTCCAAGCTGGGTTTAGAAAAGGAATAGGAACAAGAGATCAAATTGGCAACCTCTGATAGATCATAGAGGAAGCAAGGGAATACCAAAAAAAACATCTACCTCTTTTTCATCGACTACACTAAAGTCTTTGACTGTGTGGAAAGCAAACTGTGGAAAACCTCTTAAAGATATGGGAATCCTAGACCATCCTACCTGTCTCCTCAGAAACCTGTATACAGGTCAAGAAGCAACAGTTAGAATCCTGTATGGCAAAACTGATTGGTTCAGGATTGAGAAAGGAGTATGATAGGACTGTCTGCAGCCACCATATTTGTTTAATCTATATACTGAGCACATCATGAGAAATGCCAGGCTGGATGAGTTACAAGCTGGGATCAAGATAGGTGGGAGAAACATCAACAACATCAGATATGTGGATGATACCACTCTAATGGCAGAAAGTGAAGAGGAACTAAAGAACCTCTTGATGAGGGTGAAGGAGGAGAGTGAAAAGGCAGCATAAAACGAAATATTAAAAACTAAGATCATGGCATCCAGTCCATAGTTCAGTTCAGTTCAGTTCAGTCACTCAGTCGTGTCTGACTCTTTGTGATCCCATGAAGCACGCCAGGCCTCCCTGTCCATCACCAACTCCCGGAGTCCACCCAGACTCACGTCCATCGAGTCGGTGATGCCATCCAGCCATCTCATCCTCTGTCATCCCCTTCTCCTCCTGCCCCCAATCCCTCCCAGCATCAGAGTCTTTTCCAATAAGTCAACTCTTCGCATGAGGTGGCCGAAGTATTGGAGTTTCAGCTTTAGTATCAGTTCTTCCAAAGAACACCCAGGACTGATCTCCTTTAGAATGGACCAGTTGGATCTCCTTGCAGTTCAAGGGACTCTCAAGAGTCTTCTCCAACACCACAGCTCAAAAGCATCAATTCTTCCGTGTTCAGCTTTCTTCACAGTCCAACTCCTGCTTCCAAATATGACCACTGGAAAAACCATAGCCTTGACTAGATGGACCTTTGTTGGCAAAGTAATGTCTCTGCTTTTGAATATGCTATCTAGGTTGGTCATAACTTTCCTTCCAAGGAGTAAGCGTCTTTTAATTTCATGGCTGCAATCACCATCTGCAGTGATTTTGGAGCCCAGAAAAATAAAGTTTGATACTGTTTCCGCTGTTTCCCCATCTATTTCCCATGAAGTGATGGGACTAGATGCCATGATCTTTGTTTTCTGAATGTTGAGCTTTAAGCCAATTTTTTCACTCTTCTCTTTCACTTTCATCAAGAGGCTTTTGAGTTCCTCTTCACTTTCTACCACAAGGGTGGTGCCATCTGCATATCTGAGGTTATTGATATTTCTCCCGGCAATCTTGATTCCAGCTTGTGCTTCCTCCAGCCCAGCATTTCTCATGATGTACTCTGCATATAAGTTAAATAAGCAGGTGACAATAGACAGCCTTGATGTACTCCTTTTCCAATTTGGAACCAGTCTGTTGTTCCATGTCCAGTTCTAACTGTTGCTTCCTGATCTGCATATAGGTTTCTCAAGAGGCAGGCCAGGTGATCTGGTATTCCCATCTCTTGAAGAATTTTCCACAGTTTCTTGTGATCCACACAGTCAAAGGCTTTGGCATAGTCAAGAAAGCAGAAATAGATGTTTTTCTGGAACTCTCTTGCTTTTTCAATGATCCAGTAGATGTTGGCAATTTGATCTCTGGTTCCTCCACCTTTTCTAAAACCAGCTTGAACATCTGGAAGTTCACACTTCACGTATTGCTGAAGCCTGGCTTGGAAAATTTTGGGCATTACTTTACTAGCGTGAGATGAGTGCAATTGTGCGGTAGTTTGACTATCCTTTGGCATTGCCTTTAACTTCCAGCCCATAACTTCATGCCAAATAGAAGGGGGAAAGGTGGAAGTAGTGACTGATTTCTTCTTCTTGGGCTCTAAAACCACTGAAGATAGTGACTGCAGTTATGAAATCAGAGGACAATTACTTCTCGGCAGGAAAGCTATGACAAACCTAGACAACATGTTGAGAAGCAGAGCCATTACTCTACCGACAAAGGTCTGTATAGTCGAGGTTATGGTCTTCTCAGTGGTCACGTACGGTTATGAGAGTGAACGGTGAAAAAGGCAGACTGCCAAAGAACTGATGCCTTCAAACTGTGGTGCTGGAGCATATTCCTGAGAGTTTCTTGGAAAGCAAGGAGATCAAACCAGTCAACGTTAAGGGAAATCAACCCTGAACACTCATTGGGAGGACTGATGCTGAAGCCGAAGCTCCAGTATTCTTGTCACCTGATTCAAACAGCTGACTCCTTGGAAAGAAGAGCCTGATGCTGGGACAGTTTGAGGGCAGAAGGAGGAAAGGACATCAGAGGATGAGATGGTGGGGTGCCATCACTGACTCAGTGTCAATGGACATGAACTTGGGCAAACTCTGGGAGACAGTGAAGGGCAGGGAAGCCTATCATGCTACAGTCCATGTGGTCACAAATAATCGGACACAACTGGGTGACTGAACAACACTGATGCATATTTGCTAGTTTCCAGTCTTCAGCTACTAAAATCATGCTGCTCTGCTCAATTTTGTACATAACTCTTCATGCATATGAAAATCTATGTTCTTGTCCTTTCATCACAATTGTTTACATTTCATGAGGATCATCAAAAAATATATAGTGGTGTAAATTGTCTCCTTACCTCACCACACATACAGAAGCAGTGCAGTAGACTTTCCTCGTTTCTAGCTAGTCAGCAAAAACACAGAAAAAAATATCCAGGAAGACTTTTGATGTCTTTTAGATGTTTCTCCTTGCTCATGTTTTACTCCTGTCTAGAATTCTAAAAAAAAAAAAAAAAAAGTGTTTTGCATAAACTTATAGACTATTTAACTATAAATTATTATTGCTAAACAAGTCAAATTAAAAGGATTTGTATTCACTTTGACCCTGTTTCTGTTCAAATGTGTCACTGGGGTGGGTTACTTTGATGTAGACATAGAGAACCTGACAATTAAAGCTTGTTCCCCCATCAAGAAAATTACAAGTCTGAACTAAAAGTTCCTTACTACTACCTTATTATCAACAATTCTTGGGATCCAATCACTTAATATTCCTGTAAATAATAGTAATAACATGAGAAAACATTTTCACTTAAAAGGAAAACTCAGCTTTTATCCCTGAACTGCACTTAACACAAAATGACTCTACAGCCAACAGAGCGAATAACATGCTTCTGTTAAGAACTAATTGAGCAAACACCAGTGGATTGCACAAGATCAAATATTATTGATTGCTGCTTATTCACGTGGCAAAATCAATTTCTCCTGCCATATCTGGAAAAACAGGATGATATAATTGTTTCATCATTAAAGAGATACAATATAGAAATGATACTAGAAAGAACAACTCTGCTCTGGGCTTACATGAATTCTGGGTCAGCAAATAATTCATGTGCAGCTCAGCTTCTGAGGTGAAGTCAGCCTACGATGATGTCTAATGAGGCAAAGCAATTCCTAAGTTTAAAATTTCCCCAACTGGAGTTCCCCAAATAGTGTTTTATAATATACTGTAAGAAAAAAAATTCAAGGATAAAGAAATTGGTGAAATTGTCTGCACAGATCCCCTTGCAATTCTTTAGCAAAATAAATAGTATGGTGGTGGTTGGGGGGGTGGGCTCTCTGGTGGTCCAGAGGCTAGGACTCCATGCTCCCCAGGCAGGGGGCCTGGGTTTGATCCCTGGTCAGGGAACTCGATCCTGCATGCTGCAACTCAGACTGGGAACAGCCATAAATAAATAAACGTATGTTTAAAAATAAATAAATAGGGGAAATCCTGAAGTAAAGATGCCAGGATCACATCTGTGTTTGGCTGATCCATGAAGACACTGATTTGTACCAGGTTCTAGTAGTTATAATGGGATAGCTATATAAAATGATAATATTCTCCAGTTCTTTCATTCCACTCTTGCCTAACTCAAGGAAACAAAGAAAAAAAGTGAAGTCACTCAGTCATGTCCAACTCTTTGTGAGCCCA
Source organism: Bison bison bison (assembly GCF_000754665.1). NCBI lineage: Eukaryota > Metazoa > Chordata > Mammalia > Artiodactyla > Bovidae > Bison > Bison bison. Next base: position 6,054,272 of record NW_011494615.1, read on the forward strand.
TGGACTGTTATAGCCTATCAGGCTCCTCTGTCCATGGGATTTTCGAGGCAAGAGTAGTGGAGTGGGTTGCCATTTCCTTCTCCAGGGGAATCTTCCCCACCCAGGGATTGAACTGACTTAAGATTTTCTATTCTATGGTTCCAGTTCTTGAAGTTCTAAAGGTCAGTATCATCTTTATCTGCCCTGGGCCAGCCTGGAAGGGAAATTAATAAAGGCTCATTGGGAGGATATGGCCTCCCTAGTGGCACAGACTGTAAAGAATCTGCCTGCAGTGCAGAAGACTCAGGTTTGATCCCTGGGTTGGGAAGATCCCCTTGAGAAGGGAATGGCAACCCACTCCAGTATTCTTGCCTGGGAAATCCCATGGACAGAGGAGTCTGGTGGGCTGCAGCTCATGGGTCACAGAGAGTCATATATGACTGAGTGATTAACACTTTTACTTTTCACTTAGATTGGGAGGATAGAGGATGGACAAATTCCTAACAATATGGAGCAGCCTAAGCTCACAGGGAGGGAGGCGCTAGTGAATGCTATGTTAAGGACCACTGACAATAATAAGGCAGAATACAGAAAGCAGATATTGTTTCAGCTTACCTATAGGAGCGGCAATACTGAGGGAAAATAAAGTCGAGCTCTCGACAGAGGAGTGGTAAGCCAAAGAGCACAGTGGACCATGACAAGCTAAAGTCACAAGACCTCCAGAAACTTCGTTAGGCCACAAAAGTGGGTGGGGTTCTGGTAAAATCAACTAGAACAGGGATGACACTTTAACTGAAATTAGGGGACTTTCCTATGGCCTAATGGCTACGACTCCTTGCTCCCAGCACAAGGAGCCCAGGTTCAATCCTTGGTCAGGGAACTAGAACCCACATGCTGCAACCAAGTATTTCCTATGCTGCAAGACTAAAGATTCTGCGTGACACAGCTAAGACCCAGCACAGCCAAATAAATCAGTATTTTAAAAACTAACTGAAATTAGGTTTCCTGCCAGTTATAGCAGGTAAGATCTAAGCTGGGTTTAATCTGATCTGAGGTGAACTGGAAGCAAAGCGTACATGATATCAGTGACCTTGCCCATAATATGTCTCAGGCACTTCTCCCCCTTGGTAGATTTTCCTTGTATTTGCCACACTTCCGTTATTGTTTTATTGTATGTTTCTCCTCATTCCAAGGCTCCTCTCATTCTTTTTCATTGATGGCATAGATGTTTGTTACAAGCACTTAGTTATGAATGTGTCTTTGAAAAATATACAGGGTCGTTTTGAATCTGTGTGTGTGTCTTAATTTCACATATATGTTATTGCCCTATAGATCTTTTTTATTCATAACCTTTTGAAAACTCAAAACAATGCTTTTAAAACCCCATTATTACTATGGCTGCTGCTGCTGCTAAGTTGCTTCAGTTGTGTCTAACCCTGTGCGACCCCACAGATGGCAGCCCACCAGGCTCCCCCGTCCCTGGGATTCTCCAGGCAAGAACACTGGAGTGGGTTGCCATTTACTTCTCCAATGCATGCATGCGTGCTAAGTAGCTTCAGTCATGTCCGACTCTGTGCAACCCCATGGACAGCAGCCCACCAGGCTCCTCTGTCCACAGGGTTCTCTAGGCAAGAATACTGGAGTGTGTTGCGGTGTCCTTCTCTGCTTACTATGGCATGTCCCTGTAATTTGTTTTTAATGGTTACAGAGTATTCCATAAAGCCATCTACCATATTTCACATTTCCAGTACCCTCAGCAGTCTTTGGTCTTCCCAGGTGGCTCAGATGGCAAAGAATCTGCATGCAGTGCAGGAGATCCAGGTTCAATCCCTGGGTGGGGAAGATCCCCTGGAGAAAGAAATGGCAACCCACTCCAGTATTCTTGCCTGGAGAATCCCATGGACAGAGGAGCCTGGTGGGCTACAGCCCATGGGGTCGCAGAGTCAGACATGACTGAGCAACTCACACACTCACACACACACGCACGCACAGGCAGTCTTCAACTCCCCCACTATCACAAATAACGTAGTGAAGAAAACCCTTAAACATGTCCTCAAAAGGGAAAATCTTTGATCTTGTTTGGTGTGGATTTCAGATATTAGTAAACATGAGAACTTCGAGTTACTAAGTGCTCACAGTGTCACTAAGGGACTATGAAGAGAAATCTATTAAAAGTTTCTATTTCCCACCACACTATCAATATTCGTGTTAACTGATGTTTTATTATTTGTCAATCGGATATAATCCACCTATAATGCAGGAGACTCCAGTTTGATTCCTGGGTGGGGAAGATCCGCTGGAGAAGGGATAGGCTACCCACTCCTGTATTCTTGGCCTTCCCTTGCAGCTCAGCTGGTAAAGAATGAGCCTGCAATGTGGGAGTCCTGGGTTTGATCCCTGGGTTGGAATAATCCCCCGGAGAAGGAAAAGGCTATCCACTTCAGTATCCTGGCCTGGAGAATTTCATGGGCTCTATCATCCATGGGCTCGCAAAGAGTTGGACATAACTGAGTGAATTTCATTTCACTTCACTTCAATCTGATGTATCTTTTATTGTTCAGCTATTGTTTCTCTGATTAACAGTGTGAGAGAGTATGTCTTTATAAGTGTTCTTGCCATTCAGATTTTCACCCATCTAAACTGTCTCGTATCATTTTGCATGTAGGATAAGTTGCAGGGAAAGTGCTGTAAGGATATGGACATGACAGTGTTTCAGTTTTCACGATGATTTTCAATATTTCTTTGAATAATCTGGTTTCTGTACATTTTTGTGTTTTATTTAAAAACTCATGTTTCATTCCAGGGTCCTAAACATATTCCTTAACATTTTTATTCTATTAGCTTTGTAGTTTTAGTTCCCTATTTATGTTGTATGAGGTAGGAATGAAATTATATTTTTCTTAACTTGTTGTTGTTCAGTCACTAAGTTGTGTCTGAGTTTTGTGACCCCATGGACTGCAGTATGCCAGACTGCTCTGCCCTTCACTATTTCCCAGAGTTTGCTCAAATTCATGTCCATTGAATCGGTGACGCTATCTAACCATCTCATCCTCTGTCACCTCCTTTTCCTTTTGCCTTCAATCTTTCCCAGAATCAGGGTCTTTTCCAGTGAGTTGGCTCTTTACATCAGGTGGCCAAAGTACTGGAGCTTCAGCTTCAGCATCAATCCTTCCAATCAATATTCAGGATTGATTTCCTTTAGGATTGACTGATTTAATCTCCTTGCTGTCCAAGGGACTCTCAAGAGTCTTCTCAGACTTCTCAAGTCTTCACAGTTTGAAAGCATCACTTCTTTGGTGCCCAGCCTTCTTTATGGTCCAACTCCAGTCTTGTACATGACTAGTGGAAAAACCACAGATCTGACTATACAGACCTTTGTTGGCAAAGTGATATCTCTGCTTTTTAACACACTGTCTGGGTTTGTCATAGCTTTCTTCCAAGGAGCAAGGGTCTTTTAATATCATGGCTACAGTCCATGGTCCACAGTGATTTTAGAGACCAAGAAAATAAAATCGTAACACAGTGCCTCTATTTTCCTATTACCATCCATTTAAATATCTTATTTATTCATTTGTTTACTTGACTTCACTCACTTACTTGTCTGTATCGCCAACTTTATCATGTATCATATTGCCATATGCACTGTTGAGGAGTTCTCTGCCACACTCGTATGTGGAATTCTGGCTGCCTCAGCTAGCTAGTTCTGGTGCTGGTTGCTGTTTCTTTGCGCTGAGAGAGTTAGCAATGACTCCTCTAGGGAAATGTCGTGGGGATGGTTATGGGAAGCACTCATGTAAAATTAGAAACCCTCCTCTGCCACCCTGATTCTCAATGGAGGTGCCCTTTCCCTTCTGAGAAGCAATCTCCTACACACTTGAACTCTAAACCTTCTGCTGCCCCAGGGTTTATTCATAACTTTCATGTGGGTATTGCCATTCAAATGTTGAGTTCAGTCAAGGGCATGGACAACTACTTTGCAAACCTTCAAAAAGAGGAAAGCTTTCTGTACTTCGTCCTTTGCATATGCTCTTTGTACTTCATGAAATGTTTCACTAAAAATTTATGCTCTATAAAGGTTTATTGATTGGCTGACTCTGACTTTTCTCACTGGTCATAATCCACTAAATTTCTATCAAAACAATGTAAAAAAATAGTTAGATGATCTGTGTCTCTTATGAAAATCATGGAAATGATACCAGGAGCACAGGGATCTAGGAATAATTCAGTGAGACAACAAGTAAAACATATGGTTATAACTGCAGATAAACAGTAAGAGGGGCTTCCCAGGTGATGCCAGCAGTAAGGAACCTGCTTACCCATACAGGAGAGGTAAGGGACACGGGTTCAATCCCTGGGTCTGGAAGATCCTCTGGAGGAGGGCATGGGAACCTACTCCAGTATTTTCGCCTGGAGAATCCCATGGACAGAACAGCCTGGTGGGTTACAGTCCATAGGGTCACAAAGAGTCGGACACGACAGAAGCAACCTAGAATGCATGCACACATACAGTAGGAGATCAAAGCAGCTATCAGGCAATCCGTGCATCTATAACCCTCTCAGCACTGCATATGCCATCAGAAACAGTAGGGTGTCTAATAAACATTTACTGAAAACAGTTTTCCCTTGAGTGTTTATGTCAAGCCTATCCTTTATAGAAGATCAAATAAACCAAGTATCTTCCTAACATCATATGTCAATTTTTCATCTCTTTGCCTGCACCACCAACCCAAATAAAGAAACTGTCTTTTGATTAACATTCCCACTCTATTCCTTTCTTACTAAAAAAGAAAACATTATTCCTTTAATCTGACAAATGAAACATCCTGACAAATCAGCTCTTGCATTTCTTCAGACAGCCTAGCTATTAGCCGTGAACTTCATTAGATGACACTTCACCAAACTGGATCTTTAATGTAAGTTATATCATGTTTTTCTTATATTAAAGGCATTTTTTCCCTATTTCCAGGGCCACTCCAGACAAAGCTCTGTGCTAGTTTCTGCTAAGATATTGGATATTTCACATAAGTTGCCTCGGTCAAAGAAGACATTTGATGGAATAAAGACACTCAGGGTAGAAAAAGACAAATAGAGAATTCTAGGTGTCCATTTATAGGCAACGGATAAAGTATAAATGGTAAACTGATGTGGAAGTGGTTTCACTCTTGTGGAGAGAACCATACTGGATATTGAATGAAAATAGTTGGTTTCAATCAAAGTATTGAGAGTCATTCCATTTTTCATTTTGCATCTTACTCAACTCAGGTTGATAAACAAGATAGGGGACAGGTTTGATCTCAGGTCTTGGGAGACCCCACATGCTGTGAGGCAACTCAGTCTGTGTCTGCATGCCCTAGAGTCCATGCTGTTCTGCAATAAGAGAAGCCACTGAAATGAGAAGACTGAGCTCCACAACCAGAGAAAGCTTGTGTGCGAAAACAAAGACCCAGTGCAGACAAAATAAGTAATTAATTCACTTAAAAAAGAATATCATAGACTGGGTGGCTTAAACAACAAATATATTTCTACAGTTCTGGAAGTTGCTAAATCCATGATTAGGGTGCCAGCAGAGTGAAGTTCTGGTGAGAACTCTCTTCCTGGTTCCCTCACATGGCTGAGTGAACACAAATCCTTTCATTCCCTTATAAGGGCACTGATCCAATCATGGGGGCTCCACCCCAGTGACCTCATCCAAACCTAAATTCCAACCTTCAAATACCATTACATTAGGGAGTGAGGCTTTAAAATATGAATTCCTGGAGACACAAACATTCAGTCCAGTATCATGTCATGAGTACCTAATTGTGAAAGGATTTAGTTGTACCATAGTACCATAACAGACCTGATATCTGAACTGGGTGGAAGTGGTTTTAATTCTCTTTTTTTTTATCTTTTAATCTATATTTCACATTTTCTAAAGGGTTCCCAACCAGTCCATTCTGAAGGAGATTAGCCCTGGCATTTCTTTGGAAGGAATGATGCTAATGCTGAAACTCCAGTACTTTGGCCACCTCATGTGAAGAGTTGACTCATTGGAAAAGACTCTGATGCTGGGAGAGATTGGGGGCAGGAGGAGAAGGGGACGACAGAGGATGAGATGGCTGGATGGCATCACTGACTCGATGGACATGCGTCTGGGTGAACTCCAGGAGTTGGTGATGGACAGGGAGGCCTGGTGTGCTGTGATTCATGGGGTCGCAAAGAGTCAGACATGACTGAGCGACTGAACTGAACTGAACTGAAAGGGTTCCCATGTATAACACTATATTAGCACAACAAGCATCCCCAAACTCAGTGACTTAAAATAATAATTATATATTACTGATGTTCAAAAATCCATAGGTCATCTGGGAAGTTCTGGATCTAGGCAGGATGGACTAACCTTGACTGAGCTCTAGCTGTCTGCTGTCAGCTGGCAGGCTTTTTACAGCTGCCTGGTCTCAGATAGCTTTACACACGTGTGTGACGTTGGAATGGGCACCAGATATGTCTGGCCAAACACACCTCTCATCATCCAACAGGCTAGCTCAAGCTTGTTCCCATGGCAGTGGGGAGAGTTTTGAGAGCTAGTGAGACCTAGTGTAAAAACGTACAAACTTACTCCTTTCCTGCTCCCTGTTCTGTTTGTCAAAGCAAATCACAACTAGCCTGGATTTAAGAAGCAGAGAAATTGATTTCACCTCTTTATGAGAGAAGCCAGCACATTTCAAAGGATCATGGAAACACGGAGGTCTATGATGGTGGCCATTTTTGCAAACAACCTGCCACAATTTCCCACATGATACAAACTGATAATTATAAAAATAGCATTGCAATACTTTGGTGGCCCAAAAATATTGGGTTGGAAAAACAGTTTGAGTTTCTATTACAGAAAAACCCAAACAAAATTTTTGGCCAACGCAGTGTTTATTAATGATGTGTTGATGAGTGAATACCATTGATACTATGCTTCTTTTGTCAGGAAATCCATTCTACTCTCATATAAAGCAAATATTTATGCATTTGGGGCAATATTTGTGTGTTTCACATGCAAGGAGAAATGGCTCCATATTAATTTTTCTAAACTCAAATCCCTTTTCCATTTTTATTCCATCTTGTCTACTACCATCATTATCACCAGCTAAGATAGCTAAAGGCTCGCAAGCCTGGACTCACTCATTCTCTTGTTTTCTCTACAATTCCATTACTAGTCAATCACATAGATTCTACTTTTGCAATGACTCCATTACCTCTACTCTCACATTACTCCCCATTTTTGAAATTTTATTTTATTTTTAATTGGGGGATGATTACTTTATAATATTGTGATGGTTACTGCCATACATCAACATGAATCAGCCATAGGTACACATCCCCCCTCCCTCCCCATCCCATCTCCTTATTTTGTCAAAAGAGGACTGGCTTTGGGTGCTCTGTGTCATACAGCGAATTTCCACTGGCTATCTGTTTTACATATGGTAATGCATGTTTAAATACTACTCTTACCCCAATGTTCATTACTCCCCACTGACACCGCTTTGGCAGAAACCCACATCACCTCTTCTCTTGAGCTACTGAAAGGACCTCTTGACTTGACTCCAGATCCGGTATAGTCCATTCTAATTTACCACATTCTCCTCCCATCTGATTTCCCAGGGAACAGTTCTGACCATGGAAAATTTTAATGGCTCTCTTGAAACTACTACTCAGTAGTTTAAATTCCTCAAACTACCATTCCTTTAGAGCCATTTTGGGAAGGTGAGAATATCATATAAATTACATTCATCTCAGTTATCTCCTGCAATTATTTCTCTGCAGTTTAAACCAGGCAGCCCCGCACGAGTGTCACTACTGAGATAATGTGTCATCAGTATCTGACAAATAAAGAATTATTTAAAAATATTAACCTATCTCCATAAAGCCCTCCAATGGCTTTCAAATACTCAGGGTAACTCTGAACTATGTGGCTTGGTCTGATGTGGCTGACTTCACTTCCTACCATCTCCAACTCCTTTCTCTCAGACACACTCTCCCTCCTGAGCCCTGAACACATGCATCTGAGTCTTGGTCCTTTTTTTCCCCTTGCTGAAGCTATCTTCACTTAGCTCTTCTTCACCAGACTTTTTAGAAAATTATTTATTTATTAGGCTGCACCAGGTCTTAGCTGCTTCACACAGGATCTTCACTGCAGCATGAAGGATCTAGTTCCCTGCCCAGAGATCGAACCTGGGGCCCCCTGCACTGGGAGTGCAGAGTCTTAGCCACTGGACTACCAGTAAAGTCCCTTCACTAGAGTTCTTCTTCTCATCATTTAGACATTATATAAAGAGCTCTCATTCTCCACTATTCTCTTTTTAGAGAATCTATTACCATTGTTTTTATTTGAGGAATTACTTGCAGTTTTACATTCCCCAATTCTCATGTTTCTCTTAGACATTTTGGAATTTTAACTTCATTAAGAAAAATAACCCCAGGAATTTACCAAAATGCTCAGCACATAGTAGGTACTAAATACGTATTTGTTGGATTAATTAATTAATATATAAGTGGAATCCTGTGGTTCAGTCAGTAAGGAATCTGCTGCCACAGCAGGAGCCGCAGGAGACATGGGTTCAATTCTTGGGCCAGGAAGATCCCTTGGAGAAGGAAATAACAACCCACTCCAGTATTCCTGCCTGGGAAATCACATGGACAGAGAAGCCTGGCAGGCTACAGACCATAGGTTTGCAAGAGTCGGATACAACTTAGCAGCTAAATCACCACCGCATTGCGGGCAGACACTTTACCATCTGAGCCACCAGGGAAGCTCAAATCACCACCACCAAGACATAACTGGCCTCTGAAATTTATATAAATTCCCATTTTATACTACAGTAATAATAACTATGACGCATTTTTGATTGCCTAAATGTTGAAAGTAGGGAGAAAACCACCAACTTAAATATGGAATTGGGAAGATGATTTCACCCACTAGAGGGAGACTCTTTATTTTGAGGAGATATTGAACCACCTTTAAACTCTGTTCAGGTCACAGCTTTTGACATAAGCTGTATTCCATAACCAGAACTTCAAAGACTACTCTCTTCAGATATAACCACCAAGAAAAATTTCTCCAGATCAGTTCTCTTACTAGTGTGGGACCCTTCGCACACTATGGCAGGTGAGAGATCCCAAGGGCAGCCCTTTTTGTTGTTCAATTGCTAAGTTGTGCCCAACTCTTTGCGACCCCATGGGCTGCAGCACATCAGGCTTCCCTGTCCTTCACTGTCTCCCGGAGTTTACTCAAACTCATGTCCATTGAGTTGGTGATGCTATCCAACCTCTCATCCTGTGTTGCCCACTTCTCCTCTTGTCTTCAATCTTTCCCAGCATCAAGGTCTTTTCCAATGAGTCAGTTCTTTGCATTAGGTAGTCAAAGTATTGGAACTTCAGCCTTAGCATCAGTCCTTCCAATGAATATTCAAGGTTGATTTCCTTTAGGGTTGACTGGCTTGATCTTCTTGTGGTCCAAGGGGCTCTAAAGAGTCTTCTCCAACACCACAGTTCAAAAGCATCAATTCTTCGGCACTCAGCCTTCTTTATGGTCCAACTCTCACATCCATATATGACTACTGGAAAAACCATAGCTTTGACTACACATACTTTGGTCAGCAAAGTGATCTCTCTGCTTTTTAATACTCTGTCTAGGCTGGTCAAATCTTTTCTTCCAAGGGGCAAGCGTCTTTTAATATTATGGCTGCAGTCACTGTCCACAGTGATTTTGGAGCCCAAGAAAATAATGAAACTCAAGTCATTCTGTAAGAGCGGACTGTTCTCTCTAGCTATACAGTAGAGCTGTGCAGAAATGAACTTACATGGCTTGCAGACTCAGTCATAGTTATTCATGTTCACATCACACATAGACCACATATGCACATTCTTACTCACATGCCTTTATATTTTGTCCATCCTGAGATCAGACAACTTGAGACACAAAAGTAGAGCATGGTTTCACCTGCGATCACACAGTTAAGCACATTCCTTTGCTAGGGGCTGCCATAACAAAATGCCACAGGCTGAGGCTTAAGCCACAGACATTTATTTCTCATAATTCTGCTGCCTCAAGTCACCCAGGCATCAGGTTTACCTTCTTCTGACGTCTCTCCCCTTGCCTTCCTGCTGTGTCTTGGCATGGTCTTCCTCTGCTTATAAGGACATCACATTAAGAACTTGGATTAAGACCCCCAGTAATCACCTTATTTTAATTCAATTTCCTCTTTAAAGGGCCTGTCTTCAAATGCAGTCGCATTCTGAGGTCCCAGGGGTTGAGGCTTCAACACGTGAGTTTTGCAGGGTGCCCAGTTCATGTTAATAAGAGTAGAGAAAGCAGTAACTTCCTCATCCAAGTGTGGAGAAGAGTTTGTGAGGTGTTGTTTCCATTCCTTACTTGCTGGCATCCTGTCTTCACACTGCCCCAGAAAGCTGATCAAACAGAGGAACCTCCATGAATTTCAAAAGGGTCTCCACATAAGAAGATCACTGTAGAAAGTGAGGAAGACAGGGATGGGCTGAATTTACGGAGGACTTCCAACAGGAGCTCCATCATCCCCATAGCTGAACTTCCTTCGAGCCATTCACTCAACAACCCTTATTAGAAAAATCCTGACTTCGTTGACTGAAACATCCCCAGTCAGCGTGAGGTAGGGTCATTATTCACCAGCCATGCTTCAGAGCTTTATTTGTGAGGCACTCCTGTGAGATTTTAATAAGGACCTTTAAGAGATGCTGCTTGTAATGGGCAAGTAGAAAACTCTGGTTCAAAATCCAGAGATACCTGGGGGACTTGGGCTCTTTGCACCCCAAAGGTGGCGAAAGCTTTGACAGGCCCTCAGACACTGTGTTTGCCAGTGATGAGCCCGCCTCTGGAAGCATAGCCCATCAGAGGAGCAGGCAGATTTTCTGCAGTTTCAAACGGGCTTTCGCCTCCCTGGCATCACCACCAAGACGATGTGTCATAAGTGTCAGCAAAGATGTTGGTACTCCGCCAGGAAAAGCAGAAGATTGTTTGTATTAAAACCTATTATCGTCACTGTGGCTCACAGGCTGCTGCACAATGCCCATGGAAAAGTCAGGTATACTTTGTCAGAAGAAAGTGTTTTCTAAATAAGTATTCTCTCCATTAAAAATCATTCTAAAAACCAGGAAAATTAAATAGGCTTTGTTAAGTGAAAACGTGAAATGTTATTAAGAGTAAGATGATATTAGAGCAGGTACTTTTACCTTTAGCCTTGCCCTGAAATAAATTAATGTGCCAACTGAGCCATGGAAACAAGGTGCTTTGGAAAATTCACTTTTTTGAAAAACTCCAGATTAATCAAGAGAATTTCAGAACAATGTTCCTCTAACAAATGAGATGGGATTTGTTGTTGTTGATGTTACTATTGTTTTATTTCCATTCCACCATGGGCTGATATTTTAGTAAAATGTTATATAAATGAATTATTTAAAAAATAAAATAAAAAGCAAAGCTCAAACATGCAAACCCTATTTAGTTATAGTACTAGATTAAACAGATATTAAATTATTTTGCCAACCAAAATTTCCAGCTCTTCACTCTCAATCTCTGCATCTATCTCTTTGTGTATTGGTGACAAATAATACACATGGTTGGAAAAATATGATGGCTAGGATTTAAGAACAGATGACCTCAGTCCAACCAGCTGAATATCATTGTTTCAAGGAAACATAGTTTGAGGACCACTATTAAAGTACAACACTAAACGTATCATGCGTACATAAACAATTCCAAAAATAATTCCCCTTAAAATGCTCTTAGTTTTATAATGGTCTTTGGTATTGTATTGTTTTATGGCTTTGTTTTTAGTTGTTTCTGCTTTCATTGCAAACACATGTAAGATACCATTTCTATTTTATTTTAAAATTTTAGTGACTTCACTCATTTCATTTGCTTTTAAAACACAAACAAAAAACTCTTCAATCTGAATTCAGACACCTAACAGGTTTTCATGTGTTGTGGTTTTTAAAGGCAAGAGTTGGCCTGCAAATTTATTTAGATTCATGCTTGCTAAGTTGCTTCAGTCATGTCTGACTCTTTGTGACCCGATGGACCACAGCCTGCCAGGCTCCTCTGTCCATGGAATTCTCCAGGGAAGAATACTGGAGTGGGTTGCCATTTCCTCCTCCAGGGCATACTCCTGATCCAGGGATCAAACCCATGTCTCCTGCATCTCCTGCATTGGCAGGTAGATTCTTTACCACTAGTACCACTTGATTATGCGAGAGAAAATGAGTGATTTTACCTTCCCTTCATAAACTAGTATGAAAGAATACGTTAATAGAAGCCTGGCTGGCTGGATGATGTGTCTAGACCTTCTAACTCTTCTGTGAGTCAGAAACTGCTCCTTCAAATTTAGACCTTAGCATGACTGAGAATTCTCTACAGACAGTCTAGTTCTGACCTTAAATTCTGACTCATACTTGAATTTGGGAAGTGAGTTAGGGCTATCCACAACCCACACCCATCACAACAGTACAATACCCATCGCCCACAGATGCTCTGAAATGTACCTATTTTTTGACATACCTAATAAAAAATGTACTGTGCGAAAGCCTCACTGTTTTGAATTCTGCAAAGTGCAAGGAACAGTTTCCATATGCTAGCTGGAACTGGAATAGATGAGGATATGTGGTCCATTTACTGTGAATGTTTATCTACAAGGAATAGATGTAGCATCACATTTCCAGGATAAAGAGACTACATGAAGGTTACACAATGACAAAGGGTGTGGATTGCACTGCTGAGTGAATCATTCAAGTCCCTCTGATCACATGAAACCCTGTGCACACACACCAGCACATCAGTCTTGAAAAGCCACTGTAAAGTGGAAGATGCAAAGCCAGATGAATGGCCTGAGTCCAGAGGAAGGTGGTTTACTTTCTGGCTCCTGTTCCAATGACAGGATAGAGCTCTCTGCCCAGATCAGTGCTTGGAAACTGATGGAGATGAGTTGCAACCGCTCCGGAGCTTCAGATCATCTTTCTGTGTTTAGTTCTCTTCATTCCACCCGCCTTGAGCAGGGCTTTGTCTCACGGGGCTGTGGTTTAGGTTTGAGCTCTGTCTTTGTGATTGCTGCTCTGCTAAAAGGAAAGTCAGAATGGAAAATTGTGAAGAATTGTGTCTGGCAAGAGTCTAGAAAGGGCGTGTGATCTGTTTTCTGTTTTTGTTTTGTAAGATGGCAGCAAAAGGCCCCTCCATGCAGACAGAAGTTCTTCCTCTTGCTCTCTGGGCTTCCTTTACATGGCTTCCTGGGCCAGGATGAATGTCTCTAGGTGTTGGGCAAGAGAAGCAGGAGCAATGGAGGCCAGGAATACAAGACAAACATAACTTACTGTCCCATCTCTTTGGAGCACCAGGGTAAGGAAATCTAAATGTTATTTCATGGTAAAATAAATACAGATGCATTAAGAAGTAGAATGCAAATTGCACATACCATAAGATAAACACAGTAGGATTAAAACTTCAAGCTTCTTTCATAAGCTACTTATGTTTCTACTTTTCCCCTAGAAATCTCAGGATGTGTCTTCATTTTTGCTCTGCAGACAGGGGTATGTGCTGAAAGATCTGAACATTTCTGCTCCAGAAAGGTTCACTTCAGCCCTGGAGAGATGACTGTGGCTATGGCTCAGACAGTACAGAATCCACCTGACAATGCAGGAGACGTGCATTGGATCCTTGGGTCAGGAAGATCCCCTGGAGAAGGGAATGGCTATCTACTCCAGTATTCTTGCCTAGAGAATTTCATGGACAGAGGAGCCTGGTGGGCTACAGTCCATGGGGTTGCAAAGAGTCAGACATGACTGACCAACCAACACTTTGACTTTTCACACACATAAAAGGCATCAGTTCAGTTCAGTCGCTCAGTCATGTCCGACTCTTTGTGACCCCATGAACTGCAGCACGCCAGGCCTCCCTATCCATCACCAACTCCCAGAGTTCACTCAAACTCACATCCATCGAGTCGGTGATGTCATCCAGCCATCTCATCCTCTGTTGTCCCCTTCTCCTCCTGCCCCCAGTCCCTCCCAGC
>NW_011494615.1:6068413-6075129 GCF_000754665.1 Bison bison bison
CCCTAATCCCTCCAAGCATCAGGGTCTTTTCCAATGAGTCAACACTTTGCATGAGGTGGCCAAAGTACTGGAGTTTCAGCTTTAGCATCATTCCTTCCAAAGAAATCCCAGGACTGATCTCCTTCAGAATGGACTGGTTGGATCTCCTTGCAGTCCAAGGGACTCTCAAGAGTCTTCTCCAACACCACAGTTCAAAAGCATCAATTCTTTGGCACTCAGCCTTCTTCACAGTCCAACTCTCACATCCATACATGACCACAGGAAAAACCATAGCCTTGACTAGATGGACCTTTGTTGGCAAAGTAATGTCTCTGCTTTTGAATATGCTATCTAGGTTGGTCATAACTTTCCTTCCAAGGAGTAAGCGTCTTTTAATTTCATGGCTGCAATCACCATCTGCAGTGATTTTGGAGCCCCCCAAAATAAATTCTGACACTGTTCCCACTGTTTCCCCATCTATTTCCCATGAAGTGATGGGACCAGATGCCATGATCTTTGTTTTCTGAATGTTTAGCTTTAAGCCAACTTTTTCACTCTCCTCTTTCACCTTCATCAAGAGGCTTTTTAGTTCCTCTTCACTTTCTGCCATAAGGGTGGTGTCATCTGCAAAGGCATGGTCCTCTGCAAATGAGAGTTTGTAACTTTAATTACTGAAGCAGTTTTATTTTGAACTTGGTGCATACCTGGCCTTCCTGTCCCAAGATTCCAATCCCATCGTACATGGTACCAATAAGATCCTGGCCCTCATCTCTCTAGTTCATCTACTTCATGCCTTATAGATTTCTCTCCAGGCTTTTTTTCATATCCAGTGCTTTAATCTGCATGGTTTGCTATAACAAAACACCACAGGCTGGGTGGTAACAACAGAAATGTATTTTTCACAATTATGGAGGCTTGAAAGTCCAAGATCAAGTGGCTGGCTGATACAGCTCTTGGAGGAAGTTCTCATCTTGCAAGAAGGCTTGCAGATGGTCACCATCTTGCTGTGTCCTCACATGGTGGAAGAGAAGTGGGGGAGAGGGAGAGGGGAGAGAGAGCTCTTTCTATTCTCACAAGGCCACAATCCTAGAGGGTTAAGGCTCCAGCTTATGACCTCATTGAACCTTAAATACTTCCTAAAGACCTGACTGCCAAATTTAGTCATATTGGTGTTAGAGCTTCAACAGATGAATTATATGGGGACACAGGTCAGTCCACAGCACATCCAGAAAAGTGCACCTAAGACTCGTACTCATATTGAACCATCAGGACTAAAAACAGGGAGCTTTCCATGGAGGGGCTGAGAGGCAGTCCTCTTGGATATAAAGTACACAGGGAAGACCCCCCCCCCAAACACATGGTCCTGAGGATGCGGAACCCTTACTCGTGTCCCCCAGAGCAAGGAACCTTAGAAGGAGCTCAGACATGGCAACGTCAGATGATGCTGTGGACAAGAATGAGGAGGTCTAAGGCCAGAGCAAGTCAGCCTTCAGCAGCGATTGGATACTGGTCTCACAAACCTCTGCCCACTATGGAAGGCTTATCAAGATATATTAAGTGAAAGGGCCTTCCCTGGTGGCTCAGATGGTAAAGAATCTACCTGAAATGTAGGAGAACTGGGTTCAATCCCTGAGTCAGGAAGATGCCTTGGAGAAGGGAATGGCTACCCACTTCAGGATTCTTGCCTGGAGAATTCCATGGACAGAGGAACCTGGCAGGCTACAGTCCATGGGGTTGCAAAGAGTCAGACATGACAGTGACTAATACGCACACACACATTAAGTGAAAAGATAAAGTGACAAACAGTTCATAGCATATGATCTCTCTTATGTAAATAGCATGTGATAAATATACTCACACTAACTAACGTATATATCCACATGTGTGATGGAAAAATAAGACACAGAGGTAGACAAAACTTCCAGTAGGATACACCAGAAGCTGTTGATCGTGATTAAATTAGGGTGAAAGAATGATTGATACAAAGACCAAGGTGTTTATTTTTCATTCCATACACTTATGTTCTGTTTAAATGGTCTTAGCATGCTGTTGTTTGGTTACTAAGCTGACTCTTTTGTGACCCCATGGACTCTAGCCCACCAGGCTCCTCCATCCATGGGATTTTTCCAGGTAAGAATACTACAGTGGGTTGCCATTCCCTTCTCCAGAGGATCGTCCCAACTCAGGGATCAAACATGCATCCCCTGCATTGAAGGTGGATTATTTACCACTGAGCCACCTTAGCACGTATGTGTACTTAAAAAGAATTTTTAATGTTGATAAGTATGCAATCTCTTGGTAACAGATTCAGAGACTTTTAAAATTTTACACCACAATAAAATTGTGTAGTATCAAAAATAAAAACTGAAAGAAGTTGAAAGCCCTTAAAAATATTATGTAACATTGATGGTTCACTTGGGGAAATCCCCAAGGACATGACAGAACCTTCTAAGAAATGCTGACCCTCCACCCTACAAGTCCTCAACCTGCTGCCCACATTCCCCATGCCATGAAGCCACCTGCGTGAAACAGTACCAGTGATAGAGGATCTAGAATGAACCCCAGGGCTTGAGTTCTGCTTCTGCCACTTACAACAATATAAATATACACATTTTAAACCATGGCACATTAATTTTCTCATTTGTAAAAGAGATATGATATCTGCCTGACAAAGCTCTGTGAATGTAAATGATGAGATATATGTGAAAACATTTTTCAAGCCATAAAACAAACCATAAATATTCTTTAAAGTGAGTGAGGCTGCATTGGAACAAGGACTTTACAATACTTTAGTTATTGGATTTATCTTTTTGGTAGTACTCGAGATGGCCCTTCTTCATATTCAGATTTTCTCTTGTATACATGACAGTTTTAGGTCATCTTTTTAAAAGACTGCAGAGAAGAAACAAAGAATCCAAGGAAGGAAGGAAGGGTGAGAGGAAGGAGGGAGGGAGGAAAAGAAGGAATGTAGGCATGCTGACATTCTTTCCAAAGATGATGCTGTTTTTGTTCTGGGAAAAAAAGAAAAATAACTGGCCTAGTTTAGTCCCCTTTTATCAAATATTAATACAAGAAACATTGGCAGATTATTTAGTGGTGTCTAACATGTACATCCAATACAATTTTTTTTTTTTTCAAAGAACGGGTGTAATCAACTTCAGATGATAACAATTTGACTAGCAAGAACTCTTTGTGCATGACTTGAATTTTCCCACACTTCCTTGAATTATATAAGAGAAGATTCAGGACTGAAGTCAACAGAAGTGAACTGGGCCCATGGCTGAGTGGACTCTCTTATTTTAGCTGCTCCAAATGGGGCCAGGAGACTGGGAGAAAATTGTAAGTTCTGATACCTCTGAATAGGATGGACAATTAACCATCTAAGCAGTTAAAAAAGTAGTTCATGATAAACACAATACAATCTGCCAAAAAAAGAAATCCTTTCTTCCTCCTCAACAGAGACAAAGAGAAACAGAATGACAAAGTTATTAAAAGATTTTTTTTTCTCCATTACAAAAAGAAAATTGCTTTAAATATATACTACTCTGTCAGATCTTCTCTTACCTATCTCTTTCTAACTTCAAACAGAAATATTCTGCTCACTGAGGATAGTGTATTTCATGTTTCCATTTTTTTTCTTAGTTCTTTAGTAAGTTAAAAATGACAAAAAAAAAGAACAAGGAAAAGTGTTCAAGCTATCTTCCCTTTCTTCATTTAAAAAATTTTCATGAAACATTTCAAATATTAAAGTATGAAAAAATAATAACACAGACACCCCCATATTCAACATAGGGTAACATTTTACTTGATTTCCTTTTCATTCTTATGTTTTTAAGAAAAAAGTTGTAGATGCAGGTTCTTTACCAACTGAGCTATGAGGGAAGCCCAGATACAAGCTACTGTATATAAAATAGATAAACAACAAGGTCCTACTGTTAGGCATGGGCAACTACGTTCAATATCCTGTAATAAAACCATAATGCAAGAGAATATGGAAATTATATTATGAATCACTTTGCTATATACCAGAAATACAACATGTAAATCAATTATACTTCAGTAAAAAATAATAATATTTTTTTAAAAACTGACAAACACAGTTTCTGATTTTCTTTATCCTCTTAATTTTTCAGTTTCCTATTTTATTATTTTGTGTCTTTGTCTTTATCATCCTTCCATCTACTTTGTCTGGCTTTGGTCTATTATTCACTTTCAAATTTGTTGATTAGTAACTTGGCTCATTAATTTATTACTTTTCAAATTCTTCCCTAGTATGTGCATTTAGGGTTCAGTTCAGTTCAGTTCAGTCACTCAGTCGTGTCCGACTCTTCGCGACCCCATGAATCGCAGCACGCCAGGCCTCCCTGTCCATCACCAACTCCCGGAGTTCACTCAGACTCAACGTCCATCGAGTCAGTGATGCCATTCAGCCATCTCATCCTCTGTCGTCCCCTTCTCCTCCTGCCCCTAATCCCTCCCAGCATCAGGGTCTTTTCCAATGAGTCAACTCTTCACATGAAGTGGCCAAAATACTGGAGTTTCAGCTTCAGCATCATTCCTTCCAAAGAAATCCCAGGGCTGATCTCCTTCAGAATGGACTGGTTGGATCTCCTTGCAGTCCAAGGGACTCTCAGGAGTCTTCTCCAACACCACAGTTCAAAAGTATCGATTCTTTGGCGCTCAGCCTTCTTCACAGTCCAACTCTCACATCCATACATGACCACTGGAAAAACCATAGCCTTTGTTGGCAAAGTAATATCTCTGCTTTTTAATATGCTGTCTAGGTTGGTCATAGCTTTTCTTCCAAGGAGCAAGTATCTTTTAATTTCATGGCTGCAGTTACCATCTGCAGTGATTTTGGAGCCCCCAAAAACAAAGTCTGACACTGTTTCCATTGTTTCCCCACCTATTTCCCATGAAGTGATGGGACCAGATGTCATGATCTTCGTTTTCTGTTTTCTGAATATAATCATTAGTACAGAGCTTAAGGAAAAACATATCCTCAAGCAAGATGTTTTGTTTTGTTGTGTAATCATTAGCTCTGGACTTAAAGAAAGTTAGTCTTAATGACTGTTGTCATAACAACTCAGAGTTTAAGAAAAAATGCCTTATGTGACTAAGACAAAGCAATGTAGCAAAAGATACACTTTTGTCCTTTCTCCTCCTTGAGGGCCCTAGACTCCTTATCAACCTACATAAGAATTAACTCTCTCAGTACCATATTCTTGGGGGGAATGTATGGATAAGTCCCATCTTCAAGACTGGAAGATGCTGGAGTGTTGACTTACAGTACATCCTCATTAATTCACTCATTTGATCTGTGCAGAAAACATGGATCTTGGCCAAGCTGTGCTAAAAACTGATCTCTACGACTTGGATTTTGTGTGACTCTGGGTGGTTTACATAATCTTTGAGGACTTTATTTTCTTTATCTACTAAATAAACCTAGATATGCCATATCACATGGCTATTATAAAAATTGAATGAAGTGTTACTCTATAGAGTTATTCAATGAATGTTAATCAACTTTGCCTTTGAACATGCTTTGAATATGGTGGTTGAGGCATTTAGTATTTTGGTTTTTTTCCCCTCTAATGTTCTTTCTTTTTTTAAATTCATTTATTCATCACACATTTCTAACATATATCAAGCACCATGAAAAGCATTCAGAAAACAATAATGAACAAGCCACCCTTAGTATTTACAATTTTGTAGTGTGCAATTCAGAGAAGGCAATGGCACCCCACTCCAGTACTCTTGCCTGGAAAATCACATGGACAGAGGACCCTGGTGGGCTACAGTCCATGGGGTCACTAAGAGTTGGACACAACTGAGCGACTTCACTTTCACTTTTCACTTTCATGCATTGGAGAAAGAAATGGCAACCCACTCCAGTGTTCTTGCCTGGAGAATCCCAGGGACAGGAGAGCCTGATGGGCTGCCGTCTATGGGGTCACACAGAGTCACACACAACTGAAGTGACTTAGCAGCAGCAACAGTGTGCAATTAGCTAAGACAGTGGCCACAGAAAATATAATAAAAGTGCTATGAATATTAGAGGAGCTTCAGAATGATTTGGGAGCTTATAAATGGGTACCTACATGCAGATGACACCACCCTTGTGGCAGAAAGTGAAGAGGAACTAAAAAGCCTCTTGATGAAGGTGAAAGTGGAGAGTGAAAAAGTTGGCTTAAAGCTCAACATTCAGAAAATGAAGATCATGGCATCTGGTCCCATCACTTCATGGGAAATAGATGGGGAAACAGTGGGAACAGTGTCAGACTTTATCTTTTTGGGCTCCAAAATCACTGCAGATGGTGATTGCAGCCATGAAATTAAAAGACGCTTACTCCTTGGAAGGAAAGTTATGACCAACCTAGATAGCATATTCAAAAGCAGAGACATTACTTTGCCAACTAAGGTCCATCTAGTCAAGGCTATGGTTTTTCCAGTGGTCATGTATGGATGCAAGAGTTGGACTGTGAAGAAGGCTGGGCGCCGAAGAATTGATGCTTTTGAACTGTGGTGTTGGAGAAGACTCTTGAGAGTCCCTTGGACTGCAGGGAGATCCAACCAGTCCATCCTAAAGGAGATCAGTCCTGGGATTTCTTTGGAAGGAATGATGCTAAAGCTGGAACTCCAGTACTTTGGCCACCTCATGTGAAGAGTTGACTCATTGGAAAAGACTGATGCTGGGAGGTATTGGGGGCAGGAGGAGAAGGGGATGACAGAGGATG
>NW_011494615.1:6075229-6075918 GCF_000754665.1 Bison bison bison
TATATATATCCCACCCCTCTAGGTCATCAGAAGATAACCTGTCACCAAATATTAGGAGGAAGTTTCCCTAATGTTAACAATTCCGTAGGATTGAAGAGGAAGAAATGGAAATCTACCATTTGGCTCCAGAAATAAAATGACCTTAACCAGCTGAAATAAGGAGAGAAGACTCGTACATCCAGTTTTCCTGTATGGAAATGTGCAAGCAGTGGCTTTGTTAGGAAGAGTTTTTTTCCCTAATGTTTCCATTGGAGGATAATTGCCCTACAGTGTCGTGTTGATTTCCACCATTAAACAATGTGAATCAGTCGTAACTATCTACATCTGTATCTGTATCTATCCCCTCCCTCTTGCGCCTCCTTCCCACGACCCCATCCCTCCCCTCTAAGTCATCACAGAGCACCAGGCTGAGCTCTCTGTGCTACACGGCAGCTTCCCACTCACTATCTGTTTTGCATATGGTATTGTATATCAATGCCACTCTCTCAGTTTGTCCCATTCTCTTCTTCCCCCACTGCGTTCACAAGCCTGTTCTCTATGTCTGTGTCTCTATTTCTTCCCTGCAGAGAGGTTTATTGGTATCATTTTTTAGAATATATATATATATATATATGCAGAGAGGTTTGTCAGTACCATTTTCTAGATCTTATATATATATATATATGATTTTAATTTTTATGACTTACTTC
>NW_011494615.1:6076018-6083195 GCF_000754665.1 Bison bison bison
ATGTGAAGAGTTGACTCATTGGAAAAGACTGATGCTGGGAGGTATTGGGGGCAGGAGGAGAAGGGGATGACAGAGGATGAGATGGCTGGATGGCATCACTGACTGGATGGAAGTGAGTTTAAGTGAACTCCAGGAGATGGTGATGGACAGGGAGGCCTGGCGTGCTGCGATTCATGGGGTCTCAAAGAGTCAGACACGACTGAGTGACTGAACTGAACTGAACCCTGGTCTTAGTGCTTAAAGAAGATATCCAGGTAGCTATCTTCTAGGCAAGAAGAACAAGTAGCAAGAAGGCAAGAAGAACAAATAGCCTTTGGCAAGGAAAGAAGATGAGGAAAGACCAGGCAGATGAAACATCCATGAAGAGGTCTACTGTAAAACTATTATCCTTCAATTTAAAATAAATAAATTACATTTTAAAAAGAGGTCCAGAGGCTGCAGATAATCTGGGATGTTTAAGGACCACAGAGAAGGTCACTGTGTTTGACCCACAGTGATCGATGGTGAGCGATGGCCATGTCTAGCCTACAGAAGTTGGCAGGGACCAGATTGAACATCATCTTTCAAGCTCTTCTTCAAGGATTCTGATCTATATTCTGTGTGGGGGGAAGGGGTAAATAGAACATTATTGAAATTAATGAAGTCAAAATTCTACTTGTTGTCTCAATAACGGAACTATGATGTTTCATGGGATCGGGTAAATTGCTTAGATGTTAATTAATATCTCTTTTCAGAGCTTGAAGTCAAAATTTAGATCAGCGTAATACCATTCCCCCTAAATCACACACATCTACAAAGTACAATTATGAAAGCAACCAGAAGGACTGATGATAAAAGAAAAAAAAAATCCAGCTGTGTTGCCTCATTTTTCTCATGTTCCCATGATATGTGTGCTGTTATCCCAGGACAAAAAAATAATCAGACAAGTTCTGTCTGACCCAGAAAATCATGTGACTGACACACTGGGAGATACATGAAAGCATTCATTGTCTGCTTTTGGACAAAGAAGAAACAAGGGTCCCCTATTTTGACTACATTCTGTACCCACTGTGTCTAAATCTTCCAGGCAAATATGGATGATTGCAAGTCTGTGTATTCAAATAAATAAATAATCAAGAACAGGAGACTTGAAACCCAAAGATTTGATTGCCAACTTTAGCTTGGCCACTTTCTATTTGTGTGACTAATTATGGGGAAAGCACCTGGCTTTTTAAATTTATCAGTATCCTCTGAAAAATGAGCATAATCATATTTAAATTGCTATAGTTATAGAAATTTCCAACTAAAAACATGCTTCCTAAGAGATCATAAAATAACTCAATTTCAATCCCCCCTCCCCCCATATAAAGATGAGGATAATGGGGCCAGGAAGAGAGAAAGGATTTGTCTACAACATACAACTTTTGACCTCAAGCTTTCCAAAAAGATCACATCACTGTTACTTACACTATATCACTTAATCCTCACAATAACCCAATAATATAAGTATGATGATCCTCATATTGTGGTTAAAGAAATGAATTACAGAGTTTAGGGAAACTGTCCCAAATTATATAGCTAGTAAATTAAGTTGTAATTGAACCCTGGTCTTTATTTTATTTATACCTTTCCCCTTAAGCTCCATGGCACCAGCTTGCCTGTCACGCTTTCTTTCTTTCCTCATCTTTCTTTTAATGGCACACATATAAGTGTTTTAGAGGGACTTCTTGACTGCTCCTGGGCCCTGAACTCCCCTCAGAATGGCCTAGGGCTTGGTACTTAGAGAATATGTTCAAATCGAAGTCTTAAGTGTGAGCTTGTCAGCTTCTTGATCTCATGAAAATATAGCTTAAAAAAAAAAAAAAAAAACTTCAGGAAATAAACAAATAGGAGTTTCGTTCAAGCATACATCCTGAAATTCCATGGATCATTTAAGAGGACAGAGGATAATGATGAAAATTATCACCTGGCTAGGATTTTTTGACACTTCCATTTGTGTTTAACTGCTAGGAGTCTCCACGTGGTTTGTAGCGTTTGACGATTAATGAGAAAACAGTTGCATTTAAAATGACAAAAGCCTACTAGTGCCTGAAGCAGCTCAGCTAGCACCCTGCTGACAGATCATGAAGGTACAGAATGAGAGAAAAAGTCACAAGTAAAATTGTATGCTTCCACATACAACATTATGAATCAGTCATAACTCTAAGTATATATATACTTAGATATATAAGTATATATATATATCCCATATATATATATATATATGCAGAGAGGTTTGTTCAGTACCATTTTCTTAGATCTTATATATATATATATATGATTTTCTTTTTATGACTTACTTCACTCTGTATAACATGCTCCAGGTCCATCCACCTCACTAGAACTGACTCAAATTCATCCCCTTTTATGGCTGAGTAATATTCCAAAGGGTTTTTAGAAGTAATACCTACAAGGGAGTGAGGGAAATGGGTTGAGACCTGGGGAAGTTTAATTTAGTTACCAACTCTGGAGCCTGGATGGCTCTGCATACTGTCCATGACTGGGAGCAGGACCTCTGCACCCCCACCCTGATCAGTCACTGTGCTGTGGTTGTCCCTGGAAGCGCACTTAAGCTTTAATGGTCCAGCTCCCTCCAGTGACGGATAATTGAGCAGTCAGTGCCTCCAACTGACTGCTCCAACACAACTGACCGTATGTGTTTCTGTCCTAAAGGGGTATCTGGTATTTGCACCAGAACACTTGCTAACAAAACACTTTCTTTGCCCATTTTTCCTGTAATGCTCCCTGGCTCAGGCTCTACCAAAGATTATGAATATATATTAATTATAATAGATATCATTTTTGAGACTAAGTAGATGTTCATCCCCCTTTAACCCTTCTATCTACATGTGTTCAGAGACAACTTCTTGAAAATAACTGAGAGGAGACTTTCAGGGAAGTGGGAGCAATGTTGTAAGTCTTTAGAGGCGAAATCCCCCAAAACAAAATATTTCATGAGCATGTGGAATTTGTAAGATCACTAGAGACAACACACAATGACTGCTCATTTCTTTAGAAATGCACCCCATAGTCTAGAGTTTAGTCAACATCAAGATAGGAAACAATTCTTCAAGTGACCATGGCCTTAGCAGAAAAATTCTGCTAAACACTGTTAGAGGACTAGAAGTGATACACAGTGATACTCCCAAGCTACAGATCAGATGAAGGAATAAACCAACCAGAATCCACATCACAAGTAGATGAGCTATGGCTTATACACCTATTTTTATGTAGGAAACATTTAGGAAAGATGCACTCTCAATTGAAATACGAAAAAAACATATATGTGTGTATAATATGGGTTATGCACAGAAAAGACGGGAACATGGAATTGAGAATTCTGTTTTGAACATTAGAATAACGTCTTAATATTATCTCCTGTAGTATGAGAATAAATTTTATAAGGAAAATGGAAATGTACTTTGAATGAAATAAGTAGGCAGATAAAGAAATAAAATAATAAAGATATTGGGAATCTCAAATATATTGCAAATATAAAAAAACTAACAAATATAGGCTAAGCATTTTTTTAGAAAGCCATAATATACACAATAGGATGAGAAACCAATGCTGTTTGGTAAGAACCCTTGTTATGAGACTAGGCTGACAATAAAAGAACTAAGCTAGCACTCCCCTAAAATCCTACTTATACGGCTCTAGCAAATTCACTTTTCCCTTGTCCATTGTAACTACTTGATATCTTCTCCTTGCCCCAGTGTACTCTCGATTATTGATTTGGCATCATTTTTTAATTAAAGGTCAAGTTATTTCTTCAATAAGTAAAATTCATAACATAGAAGAGTTACCTCTTCGCATCCACAAACCTATTAGTCCTCTTCATCATGGTGGTTGAGGACTCAGCCTCTCCAGTAGGACATGTTAGCTTTTTTAAAATTTTTAAATTTATTTATTTTAATTGGAGGCTAATTACTGTACAATATTGTATTGGTTTTACCATACATCAACATGAATCTGCCATGGGTGTACACGTGTTCCCCATCCTGAACCCCTCTCCCACCTCCCTCCCTGTACCATCCCTCTGGGTCATCCCAGTGCACCAGCCCCAAGCATCCTGTATCCTGCATTGAACCTGGACTGGCGATTCGTTTCTTATACGATATCATACATGTTTCAATGCCATTCTCCCAAATCATCCCCCTCTTCCCTCTCCCATAGAGTCCAAAAGACTGTTCTATACATCTGTGTCTCTTTTGCTGTCTCGCATACAGAGTTATCGTTACCATCTTTCTAACATGTTTGCTTTAAGACCCAACTCCCCTCCTCAGTAGCTGTGTGGGTAGAGAGGACTGGCTTAACTACTCTGTATCTTTATTGTGGCCTCATTATAATCAAAACAGTGATAGACTCCCAAAGTACCTCACAGGATTAACTGAGTTATCATTGTTCAAGTGCTTGGAGCAACCCCCGCCACACAGTAAGTGCTTAGTAAATGTTAGACGGATTTCTAGTTCATTTTTAAAAGAAGTGCTTCTCCTCTTACACAGAGCTAACTTCTTGGGTGTTCAGATCGGTTTTAGCTATGTCATCACGGAGCTCACAGGAGGGAATGTTGAAATGTACACAGGATATGGCAACAACTGTATACAAGATGCTATATATATTACATACATATATATACACACATACAGATTGGGATGGGACTGGAATAAATATATATAATTTCTGTTATGATGTTAGATTTTTTAAGTAAACATCTTTCTTCCTTTATACTCATGTGTTTTTTATTTTAGGGTTTATTAAAAAAATAAGTATTCCATTATTTCTTACTAAGATCTTATATTCTCCTACTATCTGACAGTAAAAGTGTTCTATGATGAGAAATATCAAGCATGAATCTAGATTTTATTGGGCCTCAAATTTATACATTTCAACATACATACACACACACACGCATTTTAACTATGAAATGAGTTGCAAGCCTATGCAAGTGAGAGGCCCTGCAGCTTAAGCTTCATCTGCATCTCCTTTAATGTGCTTCACAATCCTAAAATGAGGATGTTATTATCGCCCACATACTGATGAAAAAAACACAGAGTAACTTGCTAAATGTTGAGCTGTACAAACAATGAGTGTCCTGGCTCTGAGATGAGTGTTCTTTGCCTCCACATTCCAGCTTCCTCTATTCTTACAGGCTGACAGGAAATGGGGGTCCCAAAGAGGACTTCCTTTGTTCAGTTGCCCCTTTCTCAATGTCTACACACATCATGGGTTTTTCCCCAGTTTTTAAGGTTCTGGCACTGCTATGAGAGGTCACGGAGGGCAGCCTGCCATTCTCACTGGGTCCTGAATCACTGGAAACCATGTTGAGTGTTGAAATATACAGCTGCAGTAAGGGGTGAGGATTGCTGAGCAAACATGTGATCCTTAAAGTCATAATAGGAGGGAATTCCCTGCTGGTCCAGTGCTTAAGAGCCCACTTACCAATGTAAGGGACACAGGTTCAATCCCTGGTCAGAGAACTAAGATCCCAAATACTAGCGGGGAACTAAGCCCGCATGCCACAAATAGAGAGAGTCCTGTCACTGCAGCAAAGACCCAGGGCAGACAAAAGGGAAAAAAGTCATGATGAGAGGTGTTCTCAGAGCTCCTGGATCTCCCTCTGTCTCATCGGCCCACTCACGTGGGAAAGAACAACCAGGAGTTCTTAGAATACAGTCTTAGAAGCATGTGTTGGGCATGTTAATATACACTAACACATGTTAACACTTTCTGTCAAAACAGGGAAGATGCCTGCTGTAGGATTGGAAATAAGGATCAGTGACATTTAGATCCCTGAGTAGAAGTGGTGATAAGATGCTGGGGAGGCTGGAGGTAAGAGAATATTATCAAGAGTTCAGAGTTGCAAAGGAACAAGAACAGGATCTCTAGTGAATGGAAGCCAAGGAGGGAATCACAGTAACACAGCCATTGTTTTGGAAGAAGAAGTCATTCATTCCTTAAGGAACTATAAAAGTACAGTTGGGATATCCTTACTGGGGCTCCATGGCTGAGTACATCCAAAGGATTGGATACACTAGGATAATCTGGGAAACGGACAGACCCCCTGCTTCTTCCAACCCACTGTGTGCCTGCAATGGACTCATTGGTAACCCATGATATCATGGGAAATACATGGTTCAACAGAGCATGACTAATTCTCAAGCTGCCAATTATCTGATAGGAGAAATCTGAAAGAGCAGAATGGCTGATTTCAGAAAACATTTTGTTCCAGAACCCCAAAGCCATTAATGATTTGCCCTGCTTTTTAATGTTCCTTTATGTAAATGTAAATCCCTTAAGAGAAGAAGAATGTCTATTCCTTAATGTGTACCTAAATATAATTTTATGGAAGTAGCTCTTATGGGGATTCAGAGCAATTCAAATACTCTCTAATTCACTCACTGGCTTTGGGCTATAAGGTACTTAACTTCTCTGTTCATTTGTTTTCTCACCTGTAAATTTAAACCAAAGGTGGGAGGTTTAAGGAGGTGTCCCATATGATGAGCCACATGTACCACTTGCTGCACAGAAAGATAAAGCTCTTCCTCCCATCCCACCTTCCATTTCCTTTAAGTTTCTCAACATGTCCTCATCATAAAGACTAGAATAAAGGTCCTTGTAGCCTCTTTGTTTATACATTTCTGATCAAAGAAAAATGCTCCAAAAACTGAAATGCCTCATGAATGCCATGGTGTCTCATCAGAGAATGTAGTGGCTGCATTTGAGCCAACAGATAGTTACTGGGCATCTTCTCTGGGTCAGCTGGTACACTAGAGACTGCGGAGATGAAAGCAGCCATGAAATAGAATATCTGTTTTAAAAAATTCACAATCAATAAAGGAAAAGGAAGCCACATATTATAAATGAAAAAAGGACCAAAAAGAAGGACAGGCTGAAGGAGCAAAGCCAAATAAGTCATGCTGAGCCATACTGAAGCCTGAGGTAAAATGAAAAATCAGTAATACAGAACCTGCTTGATGTAAAGCCTTGATTTTTTTAAAAATCATTGACTCTTTGCATTGATTTTACTTTTTAAAATATTGTTTTAAAATAGTATTTATCTTGATTGTTGAGTTTTTTCCCCCTTAGCTTTTATACATCTGACCTAGAGTGTTATGGACAGAATTGTGTCTGTTCAAAATTTACCTGTTGAAGTGTT
>NW_011494615.1:6083295-6083863 GCF_000754665.1 Bison bison bison
TTGAAGTGTTAACCCCCAATGTGACAGTATTTGGAGATAGGGCTTTTAAGGAGGTAATTAAAGTTAAATGAGGTCAAAAGGTGGGGCTCTAAATCAACAGAATTAGTGTCCTTATAAGAAGAGGATGAGACACCAAGAAAATGTAACGTTGCTTAAGGAGGGACCATGTATAAGCCAAGGAAAACGGCCTCAGGAGAAAACAGCTCATCTGAAACCTTAATCTTGGACTTGTAGCTTCCAGAACTTTGATAAATAGGTTTCTGTTCTTTAAGCATTTCATTCAGTGGGTATTTTATTATGAAAACCCTAGCACACTAATACAGAGGGTAAGGAGAGATGTCATGAATGAAGTCATTTGAGTAGTCTTAAAGGATAGAAAGAGTCTGGCTAGTCATCAGATAAAGATAATTCTGAGAATTTTAAGCATGTAATAGAATTGGGGAAGAGATCTTTGAGGCAGAGGTAACGTCTTTGATGGAAACCTTGTATGCCAGATGTATCAGTATATGGAGTCAGGCAGACACCAGAGCTAAATTGACCTTCGACAGAAACTTACCCTAATGCCTGT
>NW_011494615.1:6083963-6086863 GCF_000754665.1 Bison bison bison
AATGCCTGTGTTTGTAAGTCTTATGAGCTAAGAAATCTTTATATTTTTAAGTTGTTCCAAAAAAATAAAAAGTAGAATATTTCTTGAATGTGTGAAAGTTACATGAAATTCAAATTTCTGAATCCAAAAATGAAGTTTTACTGGAATATAGTCCTGCTCGTTCATTCAAGTATTGTCTATGACTGCTTTTATGCTATCACAGAGTTGAATGTTTGTGAAAGAGACCATATGGCCCACATGCGTAAAATATCTGCTGTCTGACCTTTTACAGAAAAAGAGTATCATCACCTGAACTAGATCTCTTCCTTCCAGCACCCACCCCTACCGTAAATGCATATTTATTTTTAAAAAAAGAGAGAGAGAATGATACTGGGAGAGAGACAGAGCATAAAGGAAGGGAGGAAGAAGAAGAGAATAAGAAAATATGGCATATATAGATACACACACACATATGCATACAACAGAATATTACTCAGTCATGTAAAAGAATGGAACAATGCCATCTGTGCCAACATGGATGGACCTTGAGATGATCATACTAAGAGAAGTATGTCAGAAAGAAAGAGAATTACTATTGATCACTCATAGGTGGAATCTAAAAAATGATATGAAAGAACTTATTGACAAAACAGAAGTATACTCACAGACATAGAAAACAAACTTACGGTTACCAAAGGGCAAAGGGAGTAGGGGAGGGATAAACTAAGAGTTTAGGGTTAGCAGATACAAATTAAGCTGCTAAGTCGCTTCAGTCGTGTCCAACTCTGTGCGACCCCATAGACGGCAGCCCACCAGGCTCCCCCGTCCCTGAGATCCTCCAGGCAAGAACACTGGAGTGGGTTGCCATTTCCTTCTCCAGTGCATGAAAGTGAAAAGTGAAGGTGAAGTCGCTCAGTCATGTCCAACTCCTAGAGACCCTATGGACTGCAGCCTACTAGGCTCCTCTGTCCATGGGATTTTCCAGGCAAGAGTACTGGAGTGGGGTGCCATTGCCTTCTCCAAGATACAAATTACTGTGTTAGCAGATACAAAATTACTGTACATAAAAGACATAAACAACAAGGTCCTTCTGTATAACATAGGAAACTATATTCCATATCCTGTAATAAACCATAATGGAAAAGAATATGAAAAACTACATATATAATCGAATCACTTTGCTGTATAGCAAAAACTAACACAACACTGTAAATCAATTATACTTCCATAATTTTTTAAAAGATGCATATCTCTTTAAATTTCCCCAACCCCCCATAAGTATAAGGACCCCACCCCACAGTGTGTGCTCAGTCATGTCTGACTTTTTGAGACCCTATTTTTGCAACCCTACAGACTGTAGCTCTCTAGGCTCCTCTGTCCATGGGACTTCCCAGGCAAGAATACTGTAGTGGGTTGCCATTTCCTTCTCCAGGGGATCTTCCTGACCCAGGGACTAAACCCATGTCTCCTGCGCCTCCTGCATTGGCACCAAGCCACCTGAGAAGACCAAGTATAATAGCAAGAGCCCTTAATTTAGCAATGACAAACGGGAGTCTGAAGCCAGGCTGTTCTGAAAGCTTGTCATATTATAGCCCCGACAGCACTGCTGTATAGGTTGCTCTGATCAGCCACCAACTCTGCTACAGTTCTTTCCTAAATCAAATGGGAGACACATGCTCACTTTGTTACAATGCAGATCTCATTATACCAGAGCACACTTAGTAAACTGTCTTGGACAAAATGCCTCATTTGCCTGCTGTAATGGAGGATTTGGCACACCCATGTTCATTAAATCTCCATGTTCCAGTTGACACTCCACAGCTGAAATCACACATAAACAAATTTATAGGAGAATCATGAAGAGTGCATGAGTTCTCACTTTGTAGGGATGTTTTAGAGAAATGAAAGCACAGCGAGGTCCAAACTTGGAGTAATGACAAACCTTGTATCTAAGTAGATCCATTTTCCCAAGAGAATAAGCATGATGCACATCGATGAGGTGGTTCTCTTAGAGCATTCTTTGCATAAATAATAGGCCCCCCCATCGGGTAGTGAAAGCATTACTTTGTAGACCATTGAGGCAATTGCTTTTCTCCACATCCCCACACTGGATCCATCAAGGTGGCTTCTGCTCAGCTTTGACTGCTGCCAACTTAACCACCCCAGTCTTTGTCAGCTTTACTTCCGTGGAGCACACCAGCATATGCATTTTCTGACATGTGATCTTAAAAGAATCACTAGTATCTCTAAGAAAAAGGTAAAGTTTGGAAACACTAAGGGCAATAGAATCAGAAAAACCTGCATGTAACCCTGTTTGGCCATTTACAAGCCTTGAAGTTTCTGGCAAGTTGCCTAATATCTCTGGGACTGCTTTCCCATAAATAAAATAAGGTTGAAAATCACAGCCTCTTCATTTTGCTGTAAGGATTCAATGAAATAATGTAAGTAATCCTCTTAGTTCAGCCATGCACGCCACTGGCATGCCCATGTTAGTTTTCTTTGACACTGTTTTGGAAATTCTAGGCATCAAAAGAAAAATTGATGTCCCCTGGATCTGACTGTATATTCTAGAAATATAGCACAAACTCTATGTAGAAAAGATCCTTCTGTACCCAGCAATTTAAACATTTTTAACATAATGAAAAGAAAACGCATGATATAATTCATATTACTTTAGCCACATGTACAGATATTATTATGTTAAAAAGGAGAAGAAAAGAAATGTAGAATGTTTACAATGTATTGGTTTGGGCTCAATTCTCTGAGTGATAATGTTTTTTAAGGTTCTTTTTTTTGGGGCCAAGTTTAAAGAAGAGAATGCAATGTTGAGATAACTAGTACATTCTCTCAATTTTCAGAAGCTGTGAGCCCCTCCAAAGAGAAAGAGAAACATATATATAGTTCTCTTTTATATATATATA
>NW_011494615.1:6086963-6092861 GCF_000754665.1 Bison bison bison
TTTTTTAATCTGTGGAAGGGGAAATTAAACACCACCATGTGGTCTGAACAGTCTGCCATTGGGGGAGAAGCTGGTTTGGGATTTGTTTTCTAGCAGCCCACTGCAAACCTCTCTAGTTCATTTCTCCATGATACCAGGGAGATTTCCATATTCACATTCTCTTCCTACAGCCTATTCAATTTTTCTCATGCAGGATTTATAGGAGAATGGAAAAGCAGGACTAGTCTTAGCATGTACACATACTTTCCCATACACAAGACTGAACCAGGAGACCATCAGAGACCATATCCCTTTACAGCAGGAAGGAATGAAATAGCATCAAATTCAGCACTAGATCCTCTGAAGCAAGTCCATTCCCTCTGCCAAGGCCAACTCACATGGGTATAAAAGTCCTAGATTTGGCCCACAATTTTAGGCAATGTTAATCCATAACTTGCCTGCAAGGCCCATGAATCTTAGAGGGAAGAATTTCTTCCATGGATAGGAAGGAATGGGAGGAGACAACAATGGGAGGAGAAAAAAATTTTTCTTTGATCCACAGACTTCTCAAAATCTTTTATCAAGAACAAAAATTTGCTGGAAAATGTACTATATTCTTAGCAACTATTTTTGCTTGGTTAATGTTTTCAGATAACCATGAAGGTAAGTAATTTGCTTCCAAGTAAAATCCATCATTTCCTCATACAATGCATTGGTTAGCGTATCCAGGGTTTGTGCTATCTTCTTGGTATGCTGCATTTATTTTAGCTGAAAGATATTTCAAACATAAACTCTAGGTCAATGATTGCTTCTGCTGCAAAGATTAAAAAAAAAGAAAAGTTCTGTAGCAAGGACATGGTATAATAATCCATGCATAGGATAAATCAATATACTCATTTTAGTAGATACACGAAGATAATTGTTACAAGTTGCTGTTGTTCAGTTGCTAATTCATGCCTGGGTCTTTGGGACCCCAAGGACTGCAGCATAACAGTACATTTGTCTTAAATAAATTTTTGAAATTTCAAAAACAAGATAAATTTTAAATATTAAATATAATTTTTCTGATATGAAGTGTTCTGAGGGTATTGAAATTTCATGGTTATGAAGCAATATGGAAAGTAGTATGAAAAAGGAATGAGCCAATTGTATGTACAGGATGATTACAGATAAAATGAGACATGTGATAATGAAGGAAGATTGGAAAAAACTTTTATGTGTTATGGAATACATAACAGGGAACTATTTTTGTATTCTTTCCTATCTACCAATTTTCCTGTGACATGATTTTGCCTCTTATAAAATGAAACAAAGATGTTTTAAAACTAACCAGGTTGAGCAGGGACACTAAATTTTTATCTAGTCATTAAGTCAAACAACAGCTACTAACCAGTTACTCTGTCCCAAATCCTAAAGAAGTATATTTAAATGCCTCGAGTCTTTAGCGTGTGCTCAGTAACTCAGTTGTATCTGACTATCTGTGACCCTTTGGACTGTTGCCACCCAAGATCCTCTGTCTATAGGATTTTTCAGGCAATAATATTGGCTACGGCTAAGTCACTTCAGTCGTGTCCGACTTTGTGCGACACCATAGACAGCAGCCCAGCAGGCTCCCCCATCCCTGGGATTCTCCAGGCAAGAACACTGGAGTGGGTTGCCATTTCCTTCTCCAATGCATGAAAGTGAAAAGTGAAAGTGAAGTCGCTCAGTCGTGTCCAACTCTTAGCGACTCCATGGACTGCAGCCTACCAGGCTCCTCCATCCATGGGATTTTCCAGGCAAGAGTACTGGAGTGGGGTGCCATTGGAGTGGAGTGCTATTTCCTCCTCCAGGGACCTTTCTGACGCAGTGAATGAACTCACTGTCTCCTGTGTCTCCTGCAGTGCAGGTGGATTCTGTACCACTGAGCGATCGGGTAAGCCCTTGACTCCTTCGTTTTCAGAAAACTCTTTGGAGAAGAAAAGGTTATCTCTCGTTTGTAGATGAGGAAACCTAGACTCTGAGTAAATCACAAACCCAGTAAGAGACAGAATTGGCAAGGATACACGCTCCTTTTTAATCTATCATATTTTTCAGGTTTTTGAAACCTAGTGCTATATTACTTTGCAATTAAGACTAATGGGTTGGATCTCCTTGTAGTCCAATAGTTAGGAATTCACCTGCCAATGCAGGGGACATGGGTTTGATCCCTGCTCTGGGATGATTTCATACGCTACAGAGCAACTAAGCCCTCCATGAAACCTAGAGTTCATGCTCTGCAACAAGAGAAACCACTGCAATGAGAAGTCCTCATACCACAACTGGAGACTAGCCCCCTGCTTGCCACAAGTAGAGAAAGTTTACATGCTGTGATAAAGACCTAGTGTTGCCAAATAAACAAATAATTATTCAGTGTGACTCTATTACCTATAGAGCAAAACTGGCGGTGGCCAGTGGAAGAAGGTCTTGAGGGTGGGAGAGGGCAGTGGTGGGGACACTAAATGCCTTATCCTATTTGTTTCCTCTAATATCATTCACTAATATCAGATTTCCTCTAATATCAGTCCCTTGGACTGCAAGGAGATCAAACCAGTCAATCCTAAAAGGAAATCAGTCCTGAGTATTCATTGGAAAGACTGATGCTGAAGCTGAAGCTCCAATACTCTGACCACCTGATGTGAAGAAGTGACTCATTGGAAAAGATCCTGGTGCTGGGAAAGATTGAAGACAGGAGGAGAAAAGGATGACAGAGGATGAGATGGTTGGATGGCATCACCGACGCGATGGACAGGAGTTTGAGCAAGCTCCGGGAGTTGGTGATGGACAGGGAAGTCTGGTGTGCTGCAGTCCATGGGGTCACAAAGAGTCGGACATGACTGAGCGACTGAACTGAACTGAATATCATTCACTAATTCAAGATACATTAACACCTGATAGCAAAATTGTAACAGAGAAGAACAAATCTGACTTCGTACTGGACCTTGTCTGCTAGCTCTAACCCTTGTGCTCTATTGCCATGCCGGCTGTGCACCTCTGCAAAAGAACCTTGCCTGTAGCCTGAAATATGCACGGTGGTGCACTTTCAAGGCTCAGCCCTACAGGCTTGACCTTTAAAGGTAAAACACTGCCATTCATAGAGAGATAAAAAGCCGCAGACCAGAAAATGACAATTGTCTTATCAATACATGGTGACCACACCTACATGGACAGCTGCAAGAACAAAGAATTCTAGCACCCAGAAGTTTGCAACAAGCAGCAACTCCCCCCTCCCCTTTTAGGATAAAAGAAGCCTGAATTCTGACAGAGGTAAGACGATTCTTTGGGACACAAGTCCATCATCTGGGTCTTGGAACTTTCTGAACAAGGCTACAATTCTTTGTCCCAACACCTCCTTTCTTGATTTATGGACCTGTCATGTTGAGGAGCAGTACAAGCTTGAACTTGGTAACAAACCACAATTTTAAAAGATCATGCAAAATTTGACATTATAGTAAGGATATAGTTCTTGTCTCAGTGGAATCTTTTTGTATGTTTTTCCCTTCTGTTTCCTGAGATGGAAAGAAGGAGAACAGTAAAGAAACTCAATGGATTGAGCTCTGTGTGTGTGTGTGTGTACCAGAAAGGTTAAGAGTTTCGATATTTAATAGATTTGTGGAGTGACAAAATAGTGTGATAATCATTTGCTAACTTTTGAAGAGGAATTTTTTAAAGTCCTTTTCAAAGAAAGGTCTGCATAATACTATGACCACATTTATATAATGCAATATACAATGTGTAACTTTATTCATAAATCAACATATTTACAGCATAATTGTGAGAAAGGGGCATACCCAGATGGCATTCTAATCATTTGATAACTTTTGAAGAGTTTTTTTAAAGTCCTTTTTAAAGAAAGGTCTGCACAATACTATGACTATAACCACATTTATATAATGCAATATAAAATGTGTAACTTTATTCATAAATCAACACATTTACAGCTTAATTGTGAGGAAGGGGCATACCCAGATGGCAATCTGACTCACTTATTTAAAGGCCAAAACGTATTTGTAATAGACAGTGACCATAGAGTATGTAACCTCTAAAGGGGGAAAAACACCAAAATTTAAAAATCATCATCATTCATCTTATCCTTTATTTGTCCCTGTGCTTTTCATTTTTTTGCTACTGCTATTTTCCACAGCAGAGTATTTAGAGACCAGGATTTGGAAAATTTAAAAGGCTTTGTGCAAAATGAAGCAGGCACCATCCTGTGTCTATCTTTCATACCGTACTCTTTGTGGGACTAAAAAATATGGAGAAAGCTTAAAATAGCTGACATTCAACAGTGATGCTACCTAAACCTAACCTGTGCTTCCCTAGGGAGGAAAAAAGGGGGGGAAAAGGCACAGGAACAAAAGCATCAGCGAGTATTTTACCATAGGATAGCTATTTAATTGAAAACTATAGCCTATTTTTGTGACTCCCGTGGATAACTGACATACAAACTTGTCTAGCCTCATTCTTCTCTCATAATAGTGACCTGCTGAAGCATCACTGTCTGGCTAGAACACATGTACCCACCACTTGCATTTATATTTGAGAAATTATTTATTTCTCACTACAGTTTTCCCATTTAAATAAATCACACATGTGACTTGTGCTTCCTTATTGTTCTATACTTCACTCGGGAGGTCATCACTCTTCATCCTTGAGCACCCATTGGCAAAGCTCTCTGTCTCACCTTGTTGAATTCTCCATATGTCATCAGCATGAATCAGTTTACTATTGACTTGGGGGTGGTTCTGGTTGTAAGATATTAATGTCTGCTCCCCCTCTTGGCCCCTCAATTTCTTTGCAGCTGCAATGTTGGGCTGTATGCATTATGTGGGCCAAAAGCACCTCCAGGAATTGGCATCGTGGGTAGAAACACAAAGAGGCCAAAGCCAGGAGAGCTTTACCTCAGAATCTAAAGGCTTTTCAAACAGCTTCTGTCTTCTAAATTCAAGTTCTTTCCATGACTTTATTCAGAGCATTTTCGGGACTGATGTGAAACCAGATACACTCGATAGAATCTGAGATTATTTCTAGACTGCTTTGCCCACAGACAAGATAATGTGATGTGAACTTGCTTTCCCACAAAATTATTAATGACACACTCTATACATGTAGGTAAACTGTGTGTAGGGGGTCCTAACTCTGCGTCTATGTTCTTTTTAAACACTTAGTTCAGAGCCTTGGGGAGCTACAGTACCAGTCAGTCACTGAGAGAATAAATCACTCAAAAGTCATTTCTACCTACCTTAAACGGTTGTTTCTAGATCTTGTTTGTTTGTCTGTTTAAATAAGGCTCTTCACCATTTGACCTGATGGCATGGAGGGTGCTCAACCATCTCCATTTATTCTTGTGCTCCAACTAAGCACAGCCCAAAGATATCCTCCTTTAACATGTCCAAGAAGACACGTTCTGCCAAATGAACAAACACAGACATAGTGTATTTGGCAGATATGTTGATGCTATATATCTTTCTCTCGGAGATTAACAGGAACATTATCATATTGAAAATGTGTACATACATGTGTATATACATACTCAGTTTTTATATAACATCTATAAACAAAAAAGATCTTCACAACCCAGATAATCACGATGGTGTGATCACTCACCTAGAGCCAGACATCCTGGAATGTGAAGTCAAGTGGGCCTTAGAAAGCATCACTATGAACAAAGCTAGTGGAGGTGATGGAATTCCAGTGCAGCTGTTTCAAATCCTGAAAGAGGATGCTGTGAAAGTGCTGCACTCAATATGCCAGCAAATTTGGAAAACGCAGCAGTGGCCACAGGACTGGAAAAGGTCAGTTTTCATTCCAATCCCAAAGAAAGGCAATGCCAAAGAATACTCAAACTACCACACAATTGCACTCATCTCACACGCTAGTAAAGTAATGCTCAAAATTCTC
>NW_011494615.1:6092961-6100553 GCF_000754665.1 Bison bison bison
GCAGAGGAACCAGAGATCAAATTGCCAACATCTGCTGGATCATTGAAAAAGCAAGAGAGTTCCAGAAAAACATCTATTTCTGCTTGATTGACCTTGCCAAAGCCTTTGACTGTGTGGATCACAAGAAACTGTGGAAAATTCTGAAAGAGATGGGAATATCAGACCACCTGACCTGCCTCTTGACAAACCTATATGCAGGTCAGGAAGCAACAGTTAGAACTGGACATGGAACAACAGACTGGTTCCAAACAGGAAAAGGAGTACATCAAGGCTGTCTATTGTCACCCTGCTTATTTAACTTATATGCAGAGTACATCATGAGAAACGCTGGGCTGGAAGAAGCACAAGCTGGAATCAAAATTGCTGGGAGAAATATCAATAACCTCAGATATGCAGATGACACCACCCTTATGGCAGAAAGTGAAGAGGAACTAAAAAGCCTCTTGATGAAAGTGAAAGAGGAGAGTGAAAAAGTTGGCTTAAAGCTCAACATTCAGAAAACGAAGATCATGGCATCTGGTCCCATCAGTTCATAGCAAATAGATGGGAAACAGTGAAAACAGTGGCTGACTTTATTTTTCTGGGCTCCAAAATCCCTGCAGATGGTGATTGCAGCCATGAAATTAAAAGATGGTTACTCCTTGGAAGGAAAGTTGTGACCAACCTAGACAGCATATTCAAAAGCAGAGACATTACTTTGCCAACAAAGATCCATCTAGTCAAGGCTATGGTTTTTCCAGTGGTCATGTATGGATGTGAGAGTTGGACTGTGAAGAAAGCTGAGTGCCGAGAAATTGATGTGTTGGAGAAGACTCTCGAGAGTCCCTTGGACTGCGAGGAGATCCAACCAATCCATCCTAAAGGAGATCAGTTCTGTGTGTTCATTGGAAGGACTGATGCTGAAGCTGAAACTCCAGTACTTTGGCCACCTCATGCAAAGAGTTGACTCATTGGAAAAGACCCTGATGCTGGGAGGGATTTGGGGCAGGAGGAGAAGGGGATGACAGAGGATGAGATGGCTGGATGGCATCACCGACTTGATGGACATGAGTGTGAGTAAACTCCAGGAGTCGGTGATGGACAGGGAGGCCTGGCGTGCGTCGATTCATGGGATGGCAAAGAGTCAGACACACCTAAGTAACTGAACTGCTAATACTCCATAGCTACTGCTTCTGCTGCTAAGTCGCTTCAGTAATGCCTGACTCTGTGCAACCCCACGGACTGTAGCCCACCAGGCTCCTCTGTCCACGGGATTCTCCAGGCAAGAATACTGGAGTGGGTTGCCATTTCCTTCTCCAATATACCCCAGAGAACTACTATTTAATTAAGCCCCTATTTCTTATCACCATATATCATTTAAGGGCCAAAATCAAAGCCCTTTTCTTTGCTCTGAGAGTCATCAAACCACAGTGACAATTAGGGATCTCCAGGGGTTTATTGCTCATTCCTTTTTTATCACCATACAGTGCTCAGCACACAGTTTTACTTAAGAGTCAGTGATCTCTTAATATTTAATGATTACGTGGATAAATGCATTCGACACTGACTAGAGCTTAGAAATACACATTTTATGTGAGAGAATGCCTTTAGTTACTAGACTCATCAAACTGGACTTCTGTATGTATTAAAAAAAAAAAAGGCACAGGGTAAAAAACAGTTCTATAGTATAGCATGCCGTCATGCCATAGAACATGCCATTATTCAAATAATCTACCATCTCCTTTGTTCATAAGCCACACTAAAGTCTAAACTATGTTTCTGAGAGTTTGTGCATCTGCTCCTAAATCCTTGTGCCCTAGTTGAGTACTTGGATCTGTCTTATTTTTAGCACTGCAGAGTCATAAAACCTCCCAGTGGAAAGGAACACTTTACAGTCAAGACAGACCAATGGCTTCATTTTCTAGATGAGGTAACAGAGTCTCAGATGGTTCACAGGATCTGCCCAAGGTCACATGGGAGAAATTTTCAAAGAGGTTCTGTGTACTTTTCCCTGTGTATCCAACAGTCTCTGGCACATTTAATAAGAAATATGACACATTAATTAATTATATTCATAATATAATCTTACAAGCTACTTTTATATAGACAAACCTTGGAAGTCTGTTACCTTAAGACTTAATAGAAAAAAAAAAAAGACTTAATAGAAAGGAAAAATTTCCTCACTAATTAATTATGCTACTGTGTAACTTACTAAGAAATGATACACAGCAGGTCTAGTCTGCAAAAGAAAATCAGATAAAGTGATGATTGTGTGTCTATGAGAGCTTGTGAGATTAAAGGTGAAAGTGATCCAGAGTTTGTAACAAGAATGTTCTGTTCTACGTGACCACACTTCATCAGAAAGTTCCACTATACTTGCTTAAAAAGGGCACATCTGATACTCAAAGTTTGAATTGAAAGAATTAGAAAATTTGAAGATGAGAAAGTAG
This sequence comes from Bison bison bison, assembly GCF_000754665.1. Taxonomy (NCBI): domain Eukaryota; kingdom Metazoa; phylum Chordata; class Mammalia; order Artiodactyla; family Bovidae; genus Bison; species Bison bison. The sequence continues at coordinate 6,095,391 of NW_011494615.1, forward strand.
TTTCAATATTAGTATTAGATGGAGTAAATGTTGAATAAATTTATTATGTGAAACAAGAGTAGTTAAAAAGATCAAATACATGGTGATTATACAGCAGCTTGAAAACAATTTATAAGAAAAAAATGAAAAATGTGAGAAATGGACAAATCATAATAATTATTATACTTGTTACATAAATCTCAATCTTTAAAAAATTTAAAAATGAAATAAATATAGAGTTTTTAAAATTAAGGTGAGCAAGAGTAACCATTCAATGGTTAAACAGACTTTTTACATGCAGAGTTAAAAAAATTATTTTGTAATTTCCCTAGAACATGGACATAAACCAATGGTATAAGGGACCACTGGAACAGCTCAATTTATTCCAAGAACTATAAATGTGAAAGCCATGTTCTCTGTAACAAAGCACTAAGACTAGGAATGACTAGCAAAATTTTAACCAAAAAGTTACAGGGAAAAAAGGGAGACACTTTGAAGACTTTTAATTTTATTCTCAGAATGTGAGTTAAAAGGATTCATGTATTTACAAAGCCAAGACAGACAGTTGAAAATAAGCTGTTGTCAGAAATGTGTACAAGAAAAGGAAAAATTTGAGAGCTGAATTTAAAGTGAGGCTATAGACTCGATACTGCAGAAAACTGCATCACTGGGACAAAAGACAAACAGGACAGAATTCTAGAATTTGATGGAGAAAGCTAAAGAATACACATTAGAGAAGAGAGAAGAATTATGGAGGACAGATGATACATCCAAATGATCCCATCCAGGTAGGTCAAATTCCTTAGCATCCATTTCCAATCAAAACCCTTTGGTAATGAGAGTAGAGTTCTCCTTACAAAAATGAAGAATAGTTACTGAAATTGACATCCAGTTCAAGTTAAAGGGCAGCATGCTAAAAGTATTGGGCTTCCCTGGTGGCTTGGACAGTAAAGAATCTGCCTGCAATGCAGAGGACCCAGACTCGATCCCTGGGTCAGGAAGATCCCCTGGAGAAGGGAATGGAAACCCACTCCAGTATTCTTAACCTGGAGAATCCCTTGGACAGAGGAGCCTGGAGGGCTGCAGTCCATGGGGTCACAAACAGTAACACAGGAATAATACTGAAATGTTTGAATACAAAGGTATATTTAGGAATATTCAAGATGTTTGGAGAATTAAGGAGAAAGTCAATATATATTTTAAAATATCATGCTAATTTTATGCACAAGAATATTTTCTGTGTCTTTCAATTCCTATAGATTCATGAGCTAGAGACTGAATATGTGAGACCAAATTGTCTCCAACTCAGTCACGCCTAGGCTCCAGTCTGTGTAGAGGTCACTGAGCGACTTCACTTTCACTTTGATGCATTGGAGAAGGAAATGGCAACCCACTCCAGTGTTCTTGCCTGGAGAATCCCAGGGACAGGGGAGCCTGGTGGGCTGCCGTCTATGGGGTTGCACAGAGTCAGACACAACTGAAGCGACTTAGCAGCAGCAAGATCACAGGGAGGAGCTCGATGAGCTTAAATTCCTTTCTAGCTGTCACTGTCAGTAAGTCTGAGACAATTGCTATAGACGTCAATATCTACCTGAGATTAAACACTGACTATGACCATGCCATTTCCTGTTTTACTCTAATAATCATGTTTACTGAAAGTTTATTATGTGCCAGACATCATTCTCATAATTTAATTCTCACAACAATACTTTGAATTGAGTATTAGGGATATTTCATTTTTTTTCTTTTTTTAGATAAGGAAAATGAGGCTCAAGGAGTTTAGTGATCGGCAGAGGTCACACAGCCAGAAGGTGTTGGAGATGTCCCTCTAACTGCCCTGAGTCACTGGACTACACTGCTGCCCATGGTGGTGTTTCTTAGGATGATTTTGCCTCTCAACGTCACCATGCTCCCTACTAGCTCCTTTTGCATGAAACCTTGTGTCCCTGTCATCCTGGTTTTCTGGCATTTTCTTCTAGAAGGACTTAAGATTGTGGATCTCAGAGCTACACCTGCTTGAGTAAATGGGCCAGACACGTGACCCATTCCCAGTTACTGCTTTACAACTTGGCCGTCTCTCCAAGGGGCTGGTGTTTTGCTCAGGAAATGGAAAAAAAAAAAGAACTCAGCATTTCCAAAATTGTATTCTGTGAAACATCAAGTAATATGAACTTTAAATTTACATTTTATGGAAATAACAGAGCTCCATGCTCAGTAAAATACATATAAAAATATGGATTATATAATATTTAGCCAATTTACTTTATTTTTTAATATTTATTAAATTATTTGGCCAAGTCTTAGTTGTGGCATGTGGGATCTTTTGTTGAAGTGCAAGGATTCCCTAGTTGTAGTGCAAGGGCTCAGTAGTTGCGGCATGTGGGCTCAGTTGCTCTGCGGCATTGTGGGATGTTAGTTCCCTGACCAGGGATTGAACCCATGCCCCCTGCACTGCAAGGCAGATTCTCAACAACTGGACCACCGGGGAAGTCTATAACCAATTTCTATAATAAGACATTTTTCAAAACATTTACCATGCTCATGTATGTGTGCATGTATTCTAAGATGCTTCAGTCGTGCCCGACTCTTGGTAACCCTATGGACTGTAGCCCACCAGGCTCCTCTGTCCATGGGGATTCTCCAGGCAAGAATACTAGAATGGGTTGCTGTTTATCCTTCAGGGTATCTTCCTGACAGAGGGATTGAATCCATATCTCTAAAGTCTCCTGTATTGGCTGGTGGGTTCTTTACGGCTAGTGCCACCTAGAAACCCAATGCTAATGAATACCACACTGGATTTCTTAGGTGCTTTATGCAATATAAACTTTATTTTACTCAGGAAATTTTGGGGAAGTTCTACATTATCCAATTATTTGTTTATTCAAACAATCATGTCATCGGAAACTTCATGATCATGGATAACTATGCTTAAATGGGAAGCTTGGACGCTGGGCATAATATTACAGAAATAAATTGTTAGAGATATGAAATACCTCTTCTGATTCAGTTGTATCATATATAAACAGCTAATCTCCATCTTTATTTTTTAGAAGGAAGGAGAAGTTGTTTAGCGCCACTGAGTCCAGTCCTAAATACGTGTTTCATCCTTTCTGACATAAACTGTTTATAACAAATGAACTCCAGCCTGCATGCAGTATAAGCTCCATCACAGTTAAATCCCTGAGGCATTAGGTGAGCCTGACTCAGGTGTGCGAGTCAGCTTCTTAATTCCATTTCAAAATGTGCCTTCTCGTCAGAGCGAGAAAGCAGCCTCCGCTTATGTGGAATTAAGGTTAGGGTCCTTCCATTTATGCTGGATTGAAGTGTTTCTTTCTTCTGCGTGTAGAGCTATTTCTCAGCACAGCGGATGTCCAGTACCACAGGACGCATCATTCTTGGTTCATTAGCAATGCTTGACTAATCCTGATGATCAACTTCTGAGAGCAGTCTGCAATAGGTTACATCATCAGTGACAGATCACAATGTAAAGTGGGAAAACAAGGAACCAGGAAAGACTTGAAGTAACTGTGTACTTTCCTAAAAGGGATTACAAACAATAAAAAAACATACAAGTGTGTGTGTACATATATTATACGTACATAAAGTAGTTATTATATATATATATATATGTATACATAATATGGGTTTCCCAGGTGGTGAGTAGTAAAGAATCTGCCTGCCAATGGAGGAGGTGCAAAAGACACAGTTTTGATCCCTGGGTCAGAAAGATCCCCTGGAGTAGAAAATAGCAACCTGCTCCAGTATTCTTGCCTGGAAAATACCATAGACAGAGGAGCCTGGTAGGCTACAGCCCATGGGGTCTCAGAGTCAGACACAACTGGGCAACTGAGCAAAATATATTATATATGTAGACCCTGATGCTGGGAAAGATTGAGGGCAGGAGGGGAAGGGGGCAAAAGAGGATCAGATGGGTGGATGGCATCATCAACTCAATGGAGTTGAGTTTGAGCAAACTCAGGGAGAGAGTAAAGGACAGGAAAGCCTGTTGTGCTGCAGTCCATGGGGTTGCAAACAGTTGGACACGATTGATCAAATGAACGACAACAATGTACATATATAAACATATATATATATATTAAATGAAACATTGAAACTTTTGGATGCAATATAATATATTTCCTTCTTAAGTTCTAGAGTTAGAGCCATAGATAATTAAATTAGTTTTTTTTTTTTTTTCCCTTTCTGCCCCTTTTCCCCTCTTGGACACACTTTTTAAAAATTTATTTCTTTAATTGAAGGATAATTGCTTTACAGAATTTTGTTGTTTTCTGTCAAACCTCAACATCAATCAGCCATAAATTCAGTTCAGTTCAGTCACTCAGTCATGTCTGACTCTTTGCGACCCCATGAATCCCAGCACGCCAGGCCTCCCCGTCCATCACCAACTCCTGGAGTTCACTCAACATCATGTCCATCGAGTCGGTGATGCCATCCAGCCATCTCATCCTCTGTCGTCCCCTTCTCCTCCTGCCCCCAATCCCTCCCAGCATCAGAGTCTTTTCCAATGAGTCAACTCTTCGCATGAGGTGGCCAAAGTACTGAAGTTTCAGCTTTAGCATCATTCCTTCCAAAGAAATCCCAGGACTGATCTCCTTTAGGATGGACTGGTTGGATCTCCTTGCAGTCCAAGGGACTCTCAGGAGTCTTCTCCAACACCACAGTTCAAAAGCATCAATTCTTCAGCATTCAGCTTTTTTTCACAGTCCAACTCTCACATTCATACATGACCACTGGAAAAACCATAGCCTTGACTAGACGGACCTTTGTTGGCAAAGTAATGTCTCTGCTTTTAAATATGCTATCTAGGTTGGTCATAACTTTCCTTCCAAAGAGTAAGCGTCTTTTAATTTCATGGCTGCAATCACCATCTGCAGTGATTTTTGGAGCCCCCAAAAATTAAGTCTGACACTGTTTCCACTGTTTTCCCAACTATTTGCCAAGCAGTGATGGGACCAGATGCCATGATCTTCATTTTCTGAATGTTGAGCTTTAAGCCAACTTTTTCACTTTCCTCTTTCATTTTCATCAAGAGGCTTTTGAGTTCCTCTTCACTTTCTGCCATAAGGGTGGTGTCATCTGCATATCTGAGGTTATTGATATTTCTCCTGGCAATCTTGATTTCAGCTTGTGCTTCTTCAATCAGTCATAGGTATAGATATATCC
>NW_011494615.1:6100653-6117877 GCF_000754665.1 Bison bison bison
TCCTTCCCCATCCCACCCCTCTAGGTTGATACAGAGCCCGAGTTTGAGTTTCCTGAGCCATACAGCAAATTCCCATTGGCTTTCTATTTTACATATGGTAATGTCAGTTTCCATGTTACTCTTTCCATGCATTTCACCCTCTCCTCCCCACTCCCCATGTCCACAAGTCTATTCTCTATGTCTGTTTCTCCATTGCTGCCCTGTAAATTCTTCAGTACCTTTTTTCTAGATTCTGTATATATGCATTAGAATACGATATTTATCTTTTTCTTTCTGACTTACTTCACTCTGTATAATAGGTTCTAGGTTCATCCACCTACTAGAACTGACTCAACAGTGTTCCTTTTTATGGCTGAGTAATATTCCATTGGAAGGACTGTATTGAAGCTGAAGCTCCAATACTTGGGTCACCTGATGCAAAAAGCTGACTCATTTGAAAAGACCCTGATGCTGGGAAAGATTGAAGGCAGGAGGAGAAGAGGACGACAGAGGCTGAGATGGTTGGATGGCATCACTGACTCGATGGACATGAGGTTGAGTGAACTCCGGGAGTTGGTGATGGACAGGCAGGCCTGGTGTGCAGCAGTTCATGGGGTCGCAAAGAGTCGGACATGACTGAGCAACTGAACTGAACTGAACTGAAAACTCCACTGTGTATATGTACCACAATTTTCTTTATCCAACAGATGTCTGTTGATGGACATCTAGGTTGCTTCCATGTTCCAGCTATTGTAAATAGTGCTGCAATGAACAATGGGAGACATGTGTCTTTTTCAATTTTGATTTCCTCAGGGTATATGCCTAGGAGTGGGATTGCTGGGTCACATGGTGGTTTTATTCCTAGTTTTTTAAGGCATCTCCATACCGTATTCCATAGCAGCTGTATCAATTTACATTCCCACCAACAGTGCAAGAGCATTACCTTTTCTCCACACTCTCTCCAGCATTTATTGTTTGTACACTTTTTAAAATGGTCATTCTGACCAGTGTGAGGTAACGTCTCATTGTGATTTGATTTGCATTTTTCTAATAATGAGTGATGTTGAGCATTTTTTCATGTGTTTGTTAGCCACCTGTCTTCTTTGGAGAAATGTCTGTTTAGGTCTTTCCCCCACTTTTTGATTGGGTTGTTTCTTTTTCTGGCATTGAGCTGCATGAGCTGCTTGTATATTTTGGAAATTAATCCTCTGTCCGTTGTTTCATTTGCTATTATTTTCTCCCATTCTGAGGGTTGTCTTTTCACCTTGCTTACAGTTCCCTTTGCTGCGCAAAAGCATTTATGTTTAATCAGGTCCCACTTGTTTACTTTTGTTCTTATTTCCATTACTCTAGGAGGTGGTCATAGATGATCTTGCTTTGATTTATGTCATCAAGTGTTCTGCCTATGTTTTCCTCTAAGAGTTTATAGTTTCTGGTCTTACATTTAGGTCTTTGATCCATTTTGAGTTTATCTTTGTGTATGGTGTTAGTAAGTGTTCTAATTTCATTCTTTTACATGGAGCTGTCCAGTTTTCCCAGCACCATTTACTGAAGAGGCTGTCTTTGCCCCATTGTATATTTTTGCCTCCTTTGTCAAATAGAAGGTACCCATAGGTGCATGGGTTTATTCCTGGGCTTTCTATCTTGTTCCATTGGCATATGTTCCTGTGCCAGTACCATGCTTGTCTTAATGACTGTAGCTTTGTAGTATAATCTGAAGTCAGAAAGGTTGATTCCCCCCAACTCCATTCTCTTTCTCAAGACTGCTTTGGCTATACAGGGTCTTTTGTGTTTCTATATGAATTGTGAAAGTTTTTGTTCTAGTTCTGTGAAAAATGTCATTGGTAATTTGATAGGGATAGCAGCAAATCTGTAGATTGCATTTGGTAATATAGTCATTTTCACAATATTGATTCTTCCTACCTGGAACATGGAATATCTTTCCACCTGTTTATGTCAGCTTTGAATTATATCATTCAGTTCAGTTTATTTGCTCACTCGTGTCTAACTCTTTGTGACCCAGTGGACTGCAGCATGCCAGGCCTTCCTGTCCATTACCAACTCCCGGAGTTTACTCAAACTCCATTGAGTTGGTGATGCCATCCAACTGTCTCATCCTCTGTCATCCCCTTCTCCTCCCACCTTCAATCTTTCCCAGCATCAGGGTCTTTTCAAATGAGTCAGTTCTTCACATCAGGTGGCCAAAGTATTGGAGTTTCAGCTTCAGCATCAGTCCTTCCAATGAATATTCAGGACTAATTTCCTTTAGAATAGACTGGTTGGATCTCCTTGCTGTCCAAAGGACTCTGAAGAGGCTTCTCTAACACCACAGTTCAAAAGCATCAATGCTTCAGTGCTCAGCTTTCTTTATAGTCCAACTCTCACATATATACATGACTACTGGAGAAACCATAGCTTTGACTAAAAGGAACTTTGTTAGCAAAGTAATGTCTCTTCTTTTTAATATGCTGTCTAGGTTTGTCATAAGTTTTCTTCCAAGGAGCAAGCATCTTTAAATTTCATGAATACAGTCCCCATCTACAGTAATTTTGGAGCCCCCCAAAATAAAGTCTCTCACTGTTTCCACTGTTTCCCCATCTATTTTGCCATGAAGTGATGGGACCAGATGCCATGATCTTAGTTTTTTGAATGTTGAGTTTTAAGCCAACATTTTCATTCTCCTCTTTCACTTTCATCAAAAGGCTCTTTAGTTCTTCTTTGATTTCTGCCATAAGTGTGGTGTCATCTGCATATCTGAGGTTCCTGATATTTCTCCTGGCAATCTTGATTCCAGCTTGTGCTTCATTAGTCCAGCATTTCTCATGATGTACTCTGCATATAAATTAAATAAGCAGGGTGACAATAGACAGCCTTGACATACCCTTTCATGATTTGGAACCAGTCTGTTGTTCCATGTCCAATTCTGTTGCTTCTTGACCTGCATACAGATATCTCAGGAAGCAAGTCAGGTGATCTGGTATACCCATCACTTTAAGAGTTTTCCACATTTGCTGTGATCCACACAGTCAAAGACTTTGGCATAGTCAATAAAACAGAAGTAGATGTTTTCTGGAACTGTCATGCTTTTTTGAATATCCAATGGATGTTGGCAATTTGGTCTCTGGTTCCTCTGCCTATTCTAAATCCAGCTTGACCATCTGAAAGTTAACGGTTCACATACTGTTGAAGTCTGGCTTGGAGAATTTTGAGCATCACTTTATTAGCATGTGAGATGAGTGCAATTGGGCGGTAGTTTGAGCATTCTTTGGCATTTCCTTTCTTTGGGATTGGAATAAAAACTGCCCTTTTCCAGTCCTGGGGCCACTGCTGTGTTCTCCAAATTTGCTGGCATATTGAGTGCAGCACTTTCAAGCATCATCTTTCAGGATTTGAAATAGCTCAACTGGAACTCCATCACCTCCACAAGCTTTGTTCGTAGTGATGCTTTCTAAGGCCCACTTGATTTGGCATACCAGGATGTCTGGCTCTAGGTGACTGATCACACCGTTGTCGTTATGTGGGTCATGAAGATCTTCTTTGTATAGTTCTTCTGTGTATTCTTGCCACCTCTTCTTAATATCTTCTGCTTCTGTTAGATCCATACCATTTCTGTCCTTTATTGTGCCCATCTTTGCATGAAATGTTCCCTTGGTACCTCTAGTTTTCTTGAAGAGATCTCTGGTCTTTCCCATTCTATTGTTTTCCTTTATTTTATTTTTTAATTTTTTTTTGCATTGATCACTGAGATAGGCTTTCTTATCTCTCCTTGCTATTCTTTGGAACTCTGCCTTCAAATGGATATATCTTTCCTTTTCTCCTTTGCCTTTCACTTCTCTTTTCACAGATATTTGTAAGGCCTCCTCAGATAACCATTTTGCCTTTTCACATTTCTTTTTTTGGGGGATGGTCTTGATCACTGCCTCCTGTACAATGTCATGAACCTCTGTCCATAGTTCATCAGCACTCTGTCTATCAGATCTAATCCCTTAAATCTATTTTTCACTTCCACTGTATAATCCTAGGGATTTGATTTAGATCATACCATAATAGTCTAGGGGTTTTCCCTACTTTGTTCAATTTAAATTTGAACTTGACAATAAGAAGTTCATCATCTGAGCCACAGTCAGCTCTCAGTCTTGTTTTTGCTGCCTATATAGAGATTCTCCATTTTTGGCTGCCATGAATATAATCAATCTGATTTCGGTATTGACCATCTGGTGATGTCCATGTGTAGAGTCTTCTCTTGTGTTGTTGGAAGAGGGTGTTTGCTATGACCAATGCATTCTCTTGGCAGAACTCTATTAGCCTTTGCCCTGCTTCATTCTGTACTCCAAGGCCAAATTTGCCTGTTACTCCAGGTATTTCTTGACTTCCTACTTTTGCATTCCAGTCCCCTATAATGAAAAGGACATCTTTTTTGGGTGTTAGTTCTAGAAGGTCTTGTAGGTCTTCATAAAACTGTTCAACTTCAGCTTCTTCAGCATTTCTGGTTGGGACATGGGCTTGGATTACCATGATATAGAATGGTTTGCCTTGGAAACGAACAGAGATCATTCTCATTTTTGAGATTGCATCCAAGTACTGCATTTCAGACTTTTTTTTGACTATGATTCCTACTCCATTTCTTCTAAGGGATTCTTGCCAACAGTAGTAAATATAATGGTCATCTGAGTTAAATTCACCTATTCCAGTCCATTTTAGTTCACTGATTCCTAAAATGTTCACTCTTACCACCCCCTGTTTGACCACTTCCAATTTAGCTTGATTCATGGACCTAACATTCCAGGTTCCTATGCAATATTGCTCTTTACAGCATCAGATTTTACTTCCATCACCAGTCACATCCACAACTGGGTGTTGTTTTTGCTTTGGCTCTGTCCCCATTTTTTCTGGAGTTATTTCTCCACTGATCTCCAGTAGTATATTGGACACCTACTGCCCTGGGGAGTTCATCTTTCAGTGTCCTATATTTGTGCCGTTTCATGCTGTTCATGGGGTTCTCAAGGCAAGAATACTGAAGTGGATTGCCACTCCCTTCTCAGTGGACCACGTTGTGTCAGATCCCTCCACCATGACCTGTCTGTCTTGGGGGCCTGCTGTGGTCCATGTGATCAGATTGGTTAGCTTTCTGTGATTGTGGTTTTCATTCTGTCTGCCCTCTGATGGAGAAGGATAAGAGGCTTATAGAAGCTTCCTGATGGGAGAGACTGACTGAGGGAGGAAACTGGATCTTGTTCTGATGGGTGGGGCCATGCTCAGTTCAGTTCAGTTCAGTCACTCAGTCGTGTCCAACTCTTTGTGACCCCATGAACTGCAGCATGCCAGGCCTCCCTGTCCATCACCAACTCCCGGAGTCTACCCAAACCAGTGTCCATTGAGTTGGTGATGCCTTCCAACCATCTCATCCTCTGCCTTCCCCTTCTCCTCCTGACCTCAGTCTTTCCCCGCATCAGGGTCTTTTCAAATGAGTCAGCTCTTCACATCAGGTGGCCAAAGTATTGGACCTTCAGCTTTAGCTTCAGAATCAGTCCTTCCAGTAAGTATTCAGGACTGATTTTCCTTTGGGATTGACTGGATGGATTTCCTTGCATTCCAAGGGACTCTCAAGAGTCTTCTCCAACACCACAGTTTAAAAGCATCAATTCTTTGGTGCTCAGCTTTCTTTATAGTCCAACTCTCACATCCATACATGACCACTGGAAAATCATAGCCTTGACTAGACAGATCTTTGTTGGCAAAGTAATGTCTCTGCTTTTTAATATGCTGTCTAGGTTGGTCATAACTTCCCTTCCAAGGAATAAGCATCTCTTAATTTCATGGCTGCAATCACCATCTGCAGGGATTTTGGAGACCAGAAAAATAAAGTCAGCCATTGTTTCCACTGTTTCCCCATCTATTTGCCATGAAGTGATGAGACCGGATGCCATGATCTTAGTATTCTGAATGTTGAGCTTTAAGCCAAATTTCTCACTCTTCTCTTTCACTTTCATCAAGAGGCTCTTTAGTTCTTCTTCACTTCCTGCCATAAGGGTGGTGTCATCTGCATACCTGAGGTTATTGATTTTTCTCCTGGCAGTCTTGATTGTAGCTTGTGCTTCATCCAGCCCAGTGTTTCTCATGATGTACTCTGCATATAAGCTAAATAAGCAGGGTGACAATAGACAGCCTTGATGTACTCCTTTTCCTATTTGGAACCAGTCTGTTGTTCCATGTCCAGTTCTAACTGTTTCTTCTTGACCTGCATACAGATTTCTCAGGAGGCAGGTCAGGTGGTCTGGTATTCCCATCTCTTTCAGAATTTTCACAGTTTATTGTGATCCACACAGTCAAAGGCTTTGGCATAGTCAATAAAGCAAAAACAGATGTTTTTCTGGAACTCTCTTGCTTTTTCCACTGATGATCCAGCGGATGTTGGCAAACTGATCTCTGGTTCCTATGCCTTTTCTAAAGCCAGCTTGAACATCTGGAAGTTCACGGTTCACGTATTGCTGAAGCCTGGCTTGGAGAATTTTAAGCATTACTTTACGCTGTTCCAGCGACGCTCCACCCACGTTAGCTGTTGGTAAAGCTGGAAGGCATCCTTGGAGGTCCTCTCAATCAGGCTCCCCATTTTACTGCTGAGGAAACTGCAGAACTGACTCAAAACCTTTGTTATTTCAAGTACTCAAAACTGACTGTTGCTATTATTTTTGTGAGATTAGAGATCCTAATTGTCTAAATTTTTTTCTAAACCTTTGGCTTTTCATGAAAATCTTAGTCCCTACAAAAGTGAGCTTTTAATATGTATTTGCTATTTGAAATTTGTCAGATTGAAATTTCTTTCATTAGTGTCTTATAACTTTCTGTGTACAGTTCTTTTGTCTCCTTAGGTAAGAGTATTCCTAGATATTTAATTCTTTTTGTTGCAATGGTGAATGGGATTGATTCGTTAATTTCTCTTTCTGATTTTTCATTGTTAGTATATAGAAATGCAAGTGATTTCTCTGTCTTTATTTTGTACCCTGCAACTTTGCTAAATTCACTGATTAGCTCTAGTAATTTTCTGATACTATCTTTAGGGTTTTCTATGTACAGTATATCATCTGCAAACAGTGAGAGCTTTACTTCTTTTCTGATCTGGATTGCTTTTATTTCTTTTTCTTCTCTGATTGCTGTAGCTAGGACTTCCAGAACTATGCTGAATAATAGGGGGGAAGGTGGGCACCCTTGTCTTGTTTCTGATGTTAGGGGGAATGCTTTCAGTTTTTCACTATTGAGAATAATGTTTGCTGTAGGCTTATATACGGTGTTTACTATGTTGAGGTAGGTTCCTTCTATGCCCATTTTTTGAAGAGTTTTAATCATAAAGGTGTGCTGAATTTTGTCAAAGGCTTTTTCTGCATCTATTGAGATTATCATATGGTTTTTATCTTTCAACTTTTTAATATGATGTATCACATTGATTGATTTGCATATACTGAAAAATCTTTGCATCCCTGGAGTAAACCCAACTTGTGTTGCTGAATTCTGTTTGCTAAAATTTTGTTGAGGAACTTTGCATCTATGTTCAACTGTGATATTGACCTGTAGTTTTCTTTTTTGTGTGTTGTCCTTGGTTTTGGTATCAAGGTGATGGTGGCCTCACAGAATGAGTTTGAAAGTGTTTCTTCCTATGCAATTTTTTGAAAGAGTTTTAGAAGGATAGGCATTAGTTCTTCTTTAAATGTTTGATAGAATTCTCCTGTGAAGCCATCTGGTCCTGACCTTTTGTTTTTTGGGGGAGAGTTTTGATCACAACTTCAATTTCAGTGCTTCTAATTGGGTTATTCATAATTTCTATTTCTTCCTGGTTCAGTCTTGGAAAATTGAACTTTTCTAAGAATCTGTCCATTTCTTCAGGTTATCCATTTTACTGTCATATAGTTGTTCATAATAGGCTCTTATAATCCTCTGTATTTCTGCATTGTCTGTTGTAACCTCTCCTTTTTCATTTCTAATTTTGTTGATTTGGTTCTTCCCTTTTTCTTGATGAGTCTGGCCAAAGGTTTTTCAATTTTGCTTATCTTCTCAAAGAACCAGCTTTTAGTTTTATTAATCTTTACTATTGTTTCTTTCATTTCTTTTTCATTTTATTTCTCCTCGAATCTTTATGATTTCTTTCCTTTTACTAATTTTGGGGGTTTTTTGTTCTTCTTTTTCCAGTTCTTTTTAGGTGTGAAGCTAGGTTGTCTCTTCAAAGTTTTTCTTGTTTCTTGAGGTATGATTGTATTGCTATAAACTTCCCTCTTAAAACTGCTTTTCCTGCATCCCATAGATTTTGAGTTGTCCTGTTTTCATTGCCATTTGTTTCTAAAAATTTTTTGATTTCCCTTTTGATTTCTTCTGTAACCTGTTGGTCATTTAGAAGCATATTGTTTAATCTCCATGTGTTTGTGTTTCTTACAGTTTTTATCTTGTAATTAATACCTAGTCTCATAGCATTGTGGTCAGAAAAGATGCTTGATACAATTTCAATTTTCTTAAATTTCCTGAGGTTTGATCTGTGACCCAAAATGTATCTATCCTGGAGAATGTTCCATGTGCACTTGAGAAGAAAGTGTATTCTTCTGCATTTGGATGGAATGTCCTGAAGATATCAATGAGAACCATCTCATCTAATAAGACTTGTATTTCCTTATTCATTTTCTGTTTTGATGATCTATCCATTGGCATGAATAGGTTGTTAAAGTCTCCTACTATTATTGTGTTACTATCAATTTCTCCTTTTATGTCTGTTGGTGTTTGTCTAATGTATTGAGATGCTCCTATGTTGGGTGCATAGATATTTACAATTGTTATGTCTTCCTCTTGGATTGATCCCTTGATGATTATGTAGTGTCCTTCAGTAATTGTGTTTTTTGTCTCTGTATGTTTATTCTTTAATTCTTCTAGGTCTTTGTTAATTGATTCTTCCATTTTCTCCATTTTGTTTTCAAGGTTTTTGATCATCTTTACTATCATTATTCTGAATTCTTTTTCAGGTAGTTTGCCTATTTCCTCTTCATTTATTTGGACTTCTGTGTTTCTAATTTGTTCCTTCATTTGCATAGTAATTCTCTGCCTTTTCATTATATGTATGTTTTTAAGGTTGAATTATTTCTTCCTTTTGGTTTCTGCCCTCCTAAGATTGGTCCAGTGGTTTGTGTAAGGTTCATATAGGGTGAGATTTGTGCTGAACTTTGTTTGTTTTTCCTCTGATGGGCAAGGCTGAGTCGGGAGGTAATCCTGTCTTCTGATGATCCTGATTGCTGATGGTTTGTATTTTTGTTTTGTTTATTGTTTAGATGAGGCATCCTGTACAGGGCACTACTAGTGTTTGGGTGATGCTGGGCCTTGTATTCAAGTGGTTTCCTTAGTGTGAATTTTCACTATTTGATACTCCCTAGGGTTAGTTCTCTGATAGTCTAGGGTCTTGGAGTCAGTGCTCCCACTCCAAAGGCTCAGGGCTTGATCTCTCTATCTTTTCTGCCCCTGTGTGGCCTCAATAACTTGATGGTTTCCAGCTTCCCCAAGATTTCCCTTGATTGAGTGCCTTTTCAGCATATCATGACCCAGACACGCACAGAGGTATCTGCTGAGTTTGGGCCAGGTTGCCGTGCTCAGGCTCACCCGGCCTCTCTATGGTCATGAGCTGCGATGCTGACTCTAGCTTGCTGCTGCCTTTACTGTACTTGAGGATGTGACCACATCTCCCCTCTTGAATACTCTCCCATTCCTTGCTTCACTATAGGAATTCCTTTTCAATGAGTAGCACAAAATACAAGAACATATCTAAATCACAGATTACATACAGATGACTGGGTGAAAAATGAAAAGACCAGGAGGACCAATGAGTTTTCACTTTTTGATATTTCAGCAAACTCTAGGATAGTTTCCCACCATTTTATAATGTACATAACTTTATGCTTTATATCCCCTCAAGATTATCATTTATTTGGGGCTTCTTATCTATGCTCCCTCTATCTGTCTCAGTGGTTTTGAGTCTTTTGTCTCCTGCTCTCCTCTGGTGACTCCCAGAATATCACACTAAACTGGTTTCCTTGCTGACTCCTTACTTAACTGGGTTCCAAACATTGTGATGCTTTGGCAATGGGTCCTGTATGTTCTGCTCTGCTGTGTTAGATTGCAAAAGCGGCATTGATTCTCAGTAGATCCTACCATCAAGAGCTGGAATATATTGGGTTTCAAGGCCAGGACTCAAAAGGCATTGTGTATTTCAATTCTCTTATTTGAGATCCCTGCACCATTGCCAAATGAACAAACCCAGGGTGGCCTGGAGGGTGAGAAGGATGGAGCAGAGATGAGCCACCAGTCCTGAACTGATCTAGCAGCTGTCTGTGGAAGCATGGGTGACACCCGGCTGAGATTGGATGAGCCTGACTCAGATAAGAACAGCTTAACTGATCCTGGCAAAAGCCACTAGCTCCTGAATTGTGAGTTCAATAACTGCTAGCTGTTTTAGCTGACTTGGGGTGACTCAGTAAACAGCAATAGCTATCACATATAGATTTAGTTCCCTCTACTATCACCTGTCACATTGGGCTTCCCTGGTGGCTCACTGGGTAAAGAATTCACCTGCAATGCAGTAGACACAAGAGACACGCATTCAATCCATGGTTTGGAAGATCCCCTGGAGGAGGTCATGGCAACCCACACCAGTATTCTTGCCCAGAGAACCCCATGGGCAGAGGTCCCTGTCAGGCCCACGGGGTTGCATAGAGTCTGACATGACTGGGAAACTGAGTACATGTACATCATCTGGCTGCCATTATTTTTTGTTTGTTTGTGGTTTACTTATGATTTGGTTGTTTTCCTGCAAATGGAGGACAGTTACCTGATTTGCCTTGTTTTCTGATGCATCTGAAACACTTACTGACTCAACTGGCACATGCATGGGGCTCAGTGAATGGCTGGTGAATAAATAAACATAAGACTGGATGAGTAAATATTAATATATAGATGTTCCAAAAGCACCTAGTTAAAAATGAATATTTCTACCAGTTACAGTAGGGATAACTTTTAAGCTCTCTAGAATTCCTCAGTAACTTTTATGCATATTGTTAAA
The DNA here is from genome assembly GCF_000754665.1 of Bison bison bison. Taxonomy (NCBI): domain Eukaryota; kingdom Metazoa; phylum Chordata; class Mammalia; order Artiodactyla; family Bovidae; genus Bison; species Bison bison. Next base: position 6,111,716 of record NW_011494615.1, read on the forward strand.
GTATATTTCCTATTTTTGTTTTCAATTACTTTTCCATCATTGCTACTTACTTTACCTATTTTTCCATGTTGCTAACATTCTTAAATGATAGATATTTATCATATTTAAATATCTGTGATAAAGTCTTCTTCACTTAAAAGAAATTCAGTCACAATGATGTATCTATCCACTTTTAAATGTTTCTTTTAATTGCTTTATTCCATTAAAAATACAATATAGTAAGTCCCCTACATACGAACCGTGAAGTTTCGAAGTTTCAAAGGTATGAATATGTGTTCCATTAATGTCAGACATGAATGAAGTTGCAGCTTGCCCTCCATCTCCTATTGCTGATGATTCTTCAGCTACCATCTCCCACCTCCTCTCCTTCCTCCAATCAGTAAATCTTCTTGTCTGTTCACTTGATGCCAACCCCAGTATACTAACTATTGCACTGTACTTTCTGAGGTAATGTACTGTACTATAACATTTAACATGTTGTATTTTATTATTATTTTTTTAGGTATCATTTGTGTGAAAGTTATTACAAACCTATTACAGTACAGAACTATACAGTATAGTTTGTTATGTTAGTTAGGTACCTAGGCTCACTTTGTTGGACTTATGAACAAATTGGGCTTAGGAATGTGCTCTTAGAATGGAACTCATTCATATGTAGGGGACTTACTGTAATCATAAGATGGTATTAAGACATGAATAAAAATAAAAATCTCAACTGACTATTCTCATTTAGAGAAAATATATTCAACACCAATATGTGAATGGCCTCTGAGCCTTATAAGTTGCTAGAGTTGGTCTGTAATTGGTTCTGACCTTCCTGGTAGCCTTACACACCCCTTTCTTCCTATAAAGAAGGTGAACTGGGGTAGATGTTCCCATGATGACAAAATCCCTGCAAGCTTAGTCCCACATTTCATGTATCTCATGCCCACAATTTGAGAGAGAAGTGATGCCATCTTGCCTATTACCTGGCAGTAAATTCGCTTCCCACTCCTATGTGACAGGTGGCTCCCAAACAGGTAGGCTGGTGGAGCCGGGCTTCCTTTCATGCTGTCAAGGAGCAGCGGCCTCCTGCTGGTTGATGGCCACAGATTCCCCATCATATTGAGAGTCCCTCCTACTTTTAATTCCCCTAGCCACAGATCTTTCAGGGATTTGCTCCTGTTGTGAGTGAGGCTGTTGCAGTTGGTCTGCTCATCCCAGGGAAATGGAGCTCCATCTGTGTGAGGCATCTGCCTGCATTCTGCCATCTGACTAGCCTTAGACCAAATGCCCAGACTTCCCTTAGGGAAAGCAGGAAAGAAGCCCACAGCTCATCTCAGTCTTCAATGGCACCTGAGTCTACATTTGTCTTTCAATTCAGTGCTTCTGAAACTTCAATGTGCCTACAAATAACGTAAGATTCTTGTTAAAATGCAGATTCTAATCCATAAATTCAGAGGCTGGCCTGAGATCCTTCATTTGAAATAAGCTTCTGGGTGATGCTGATGCTGCTGGTCTAAGGATAAGGGTCCTTTTGAGCAGCAAGGCTTTAATCAGCACATTAGGCTAGCTTGTCTCCTATCTCTGGGCTCCCATGACACCTGAACTGAAATTTCATCAGAGTGATTGGTAGTGTTTTCCTGGAATTCCAACTAGCTATACATCTATCACTTGAAACTGGGCTAACTTATTGCCCTAAGCATCAGTACCTCAAGTACTAAAAAAATATAAACGAGGCTAAACTGATGAAGAGGAACAGAAACAAAACGCAACATACTGTACTTAAAAACTAGCCAATAGACTGATCAACACATGATGACTATCGTTAAAAATCCCACAAATTACAAGGGCTGGAAAAGATGTAGAGAAAAGAGAACGCTTCCTACCCTATTGGTGGGAATATAAGTTGGTGCAGCCATTATGGGAAATGGTATGAAAATTCTTCAGAAAATTAAAAATACATTTACTATGACAAGCCAGGAATCCCACTTTTGGGCATATATCCAGACAAAACTCTAATTCAAAAAGATACGTGCACCCTTATGTTCATAGCACCGCTATTCACAATAGCCAAGACATGGAATGCTACTCCTCAGTCATTAAAAAACAATGAAATGATGCCATTTGCAGCAACAGAGATGATCAGAGTAAGTGAAGTAATTCAGAAAGATAAAGACAAATATTAATACCATATGATATAACTCTATGTGGAATCTAATATATGACAGAAATGAACCTATCTGTGAAACAGAAGCAGAATCACAGACATAAGGGACTGGTGCTTGCCAAGGGGGACAGGGTTGAGGGAGAGATGGAGTGGGAGGTTGGAGTTAGTAGATGCAAACTATTATATACATAATGGATAAACAACAAGGTCTTACTGTATAGTATAGAGAACAATGTTCAGTGTCCTATGATAAACCCATAATGGAAAAGAATATTTAAAAAGAATTCATATGTATAACTGAATCACTTTGCTGCACAGAAAAAAATGGACACATTACAAATAAACCATACATCAATTTAAAAAAATAGACTGGCTAACAGATCAACCCTTATCTCTTTTATTTTATTCCTGATTTAGTATTTTGTGCTTGTCAGAGCTTCCAGTAAGGGAATTAAGTGTAAGAGAGAGAATTAATTCCATTACCTCCAACTCATTTCAACTTAAAAACCAATTATTTAACTAGGAGCATTGGAGATACCAAGAAAAACAGGCACAACCTATTTCAAGAGCTTTACAACATCACTAGGTGAACAGTACAGTATGCTAAGTGCTATAGGCACTATGGGAAAGAACTCCAGGCTCTTGCTACTCCAAATGTAGTTCCTGTACCAGCAGTACCAGTATCACTGGGGAACTTGTAAGGAATAGCAATTCTTGGACCCCACCCCAGAACTACACAATCACAGTCTGACGGTAGGCCAGGAATCTGTTTTAACGAGTTGTCTAGGTAAATGTGATGTACAGTAAAGTTTGAGGATCACTGGGATAAAATATGCTAATATTATTTATAATCAAGGAAATGTAAGTCATAGAGTTTTAGAGCAATGCTAACCAACACAAATATAAGTCATACACAGAACTTCATCTTTTGTAACGTGTTGTTGCTGTTCAGTTGCTCAGTCATATCTGACTCTTTGTAACCCCCTGGGCTGCAGCACACCAGGTTTCCCTGTCCTTCACCATCTCCCAAAGCTTGCTCAAACTCATGTCCATTGAGTGGGCAATGCCCTCCAACCATCTTGTCCTATGCCATCCGCTCCTCCTCCAGCCTTCAATCTTTCACACTATCAGGGTCTTTTCTAATGAGTCAGTGCTTCACATTAGGTGGCCAAAGTATTGGAACTTCTGCTTCAGCTCATTTATTATTTTTATTTTAAATTGAATTATAGTTGATTTACAATGTTGCCTTACTTTTAGGTGTATAGCACTGTGATTCAATTTCATATATATATATATATGTATAATTTATATGTAACATATATATATATACACACACATAAATATATGTGTATATATATATTACATACATATGTATATATTCTTTTTCAGACTCATTTCCCTTATAGGTTATTACAAGATATTGAATATAGTTCCCTGTGCTATATAGTAGGTCCTTATTATTTATCTATTTTATATATAGCAGTATATATCTGTTAATGTCCAAGTCCTGATTTATCCCTCCGCTGAGTCCAAGCTCCCTCCGCTTACTGCACGAGAGGCCAGTGAACCTGAGAGATGAAGTGTTGAGGCCAGGAGTATGACTTTATTTGGAAAGCCAGTCGACAGAGAAGAAGGAAGACTAATGTCTCAAAGTAACCATCTTGTCCAGGTCTGGATGCCAGGCTCTTTTATAGAGTCAGAGAGAGAAAGAGTGAAGAACTAAAGTCAAAAGGCAGAATGGAGAGGAAGAGGGAGTGAGGAAGTAAAGTAAAAAGGGCCTTGAATCTTGCAAAACATCTCCTCCAGAAGGGTCAACCTTTGGAAGGGGTGTGTTAATCTCTTCTTTTTGTTGTAACTATTCATAGGTGAGCAGGGTCAGATTACCTCTCTATGAGCTGAACAAAGGCTCTTTAGTTTACAGTTAGGCAGAGGGGCAGGATCCACTGATGCAGGTTATTATGTATGATTTCAATAGCAATTGTATATTGTGTATTATATTTTCTCACCCTGCTTATTTAATTGTATATTGTCACCCTGCTTATTTAACTTATATGCAGAGTACATTCATGTGAAACGCTGGGCTGGAGGAAGCACAGCTGGAATCAAGATTGCCAGGAGAAATATCAATAACCTCAAATATGCAGATGACACTACCGTTATAGCAGAAAGTGAAGAAGAACTAAAAAGCCTCTTGATGAAAATGAAAGAGGAGAGTGAAAAAGTTGGCTTAAAACTCAACATTCCAAAAACTAAGATCATGGCATCCAGTACCATCACTTCATGGCAAATAGATGGGGAAACAATGGAAACAGTGAGAGAGTTTTTCTGGTGGGGTTCCAAAATCACTGCAGGTGGTGACTGCAGCCATGAAATTAAAAGATGCTTGCTCCTTGGAAGAAAATTTATGACCAATCTAGACAGCATATTAAAAAGCAGAGACATTACTTTGCCAACAAAGGTCCTTCTAGTCTAACCTATGGTTTTTCCAGTAGTCATGTGTGGATGTGAGAGTTGGACCATAAAGAAAGCTAAGTGCTGAAGAATTGATGCTTTTGAACTGTGGTGTTGGAGAAGACTCTTGAGAGTCCCTTGAACTGCAAGGAGATCCAACCAGTCCATCCTAAAGGAAATCAGTCCTGAATATTCATTGGAAGGACTGATGCTGAAGCCAAAACTCCAATACATTGGCCACTTGATGGCCACCTGACTCACTGGAAAAGATCCTGATGCTGGGAAAGATCGAAGGCAGGAGGAGAAGGGGACGATAGAGGATGAGATGGTTGGATGGCATCACCAACTTGATGGACATGAGCTTGAGCAAGCTCTGGGATTTGGTGATGGACAGGGAAGGCTGGCATGCTGTAGTCCATGGGGTTGCAGAGAGTCGGACATGACTGAGCAACTAAACTGAGCTGAACTGATCTGATTTCCAGTGTAGTCCCTGGACCAGCAGCATTGTAATCACACAGCAATTGAATCAGAATCTGCATCTTAACAAAATCTCCAGGTAATCTGTATGTACTGTGCAACTTCATAAATACTGTCTTTGAACATGCTGAAGTCCTTGTTAGGAAAACATTACTCATCTTCCTGCATGGCAGATCTTCTGCTGAACCCTTCTAGTCTAAGCTCTGGGACTATGTTGAAGTTGAGGAGGTGGTAATATTGAAGAGGGAAAGGCTGAATTCCAGCTGGTATTGTATGATTACAGACAGCCTGAGGAATCCCTAGAAATCCCCAAACACCCAAATTCACACATGCAAAACTCTGTAACATGCCTCAGCTTCTTCTCACCATTTGCTCAAGATTAAAGGCAAATGGAACCACTATATTGAGTACGAACAGTTTTTGAACAGAAAAACTCATCACATAGTTCATGGGAAGAGATAATATGGTTGGTCTTGGAGAGGAAAGAATAAGGCTAGGTTTTGGAAAGCTCAATGAAAAAAGAAATCAGTTATGCGGCTGCCTACAGGAAAAGCAAATCTCATGATGAACATGAATTTATTAATCAAAATAAGTGAAAGAAGCTATCTCAGTCCCTGCATTTTTGGAGGAAAGAAAAAAGAGAGTGATATTGCCAGACCCCAGAGCATGCTGACTAAGAAGTGATGACCTAAAAGGGACAATGAGAATCTGCAGGCAATTTTCTCCTTTAGTGTAGTAAGTGTTAGTTGCTCAGTCCTGTCCAACTCTTTGCACCCCATGGACTGCAGCCCACCAGGCTCCTCTGTCCATGGAATTCTCCAGGCAAGAATACTGGAGTGGGTTGCCATTCCCTTCTCCAACTTTCTTCTTTATCCTGACCCAACCTCGTGGGTTACAGCATTGCTCTCTGTATTTAGGAGGCTGCACTCAATATGCCAGCAAATTTGGAAAACTCAGCAGTGGCCACAGGACTGGAAAAGGTCAGTTTTCATTCCAATCCCAAAGAAAGGCAATGCCAAAGAATGCTCAAACTACTGCACAATTGCACTCATCTCACACGCTAGTAAAGTAATGCTCAAAATTCT